>NW_011494708.1:12207615-12227901 GCF_000754665.1 Bison bison bison | reverse complement strand
AGTTCAAAGAATTAGGCATCATTGTCACTATCCCTCTGAGGCCAATAACAATCAAAAAGAGAAAGAAAAATTTGGAAGTCACGTTTATAAACCCAAAGGAATAGTACATTATGCTGAATCTACATACAAAGGAAAATAAGAAAATATAAATGGGAAGTAAAAATCCTTTTTGAGAGATGAAAAAAATGAGTTTTGGATGATTTTTATTCATTAAGTGATGCTGTACGTAAGCAAGGTTAAAAAATAAAATCACATTTCATGGAATAATTGGTTGGCTCAGAGGCTAAAAGGGCAAGGCATCAGAGGATAGTGAGAGGGAGAGATTTCTCAAAGATACAGAAAAAAAAAAAAAGAATGGGTTATATTTTAAATATTCAAAAAGAAAATAAAGTTAGAGTTTTTTTTTTTTTTTTAAGGCTATTGAAGAATAAATCAAGGGAACAGAAGATGTTTCCAGTAAAGCCCTGGCATCTGAAACTTGAGGTATCCTCTTCCTTGCTAGAGACTCTCTTTCTCACACTAATTTTTAACCTCAAACCATAAATTCTGTGCCATTGATTTTTATCCTGAATCTTATCACCTACCTGTCTGGCTAGCTTTGGAGTCTATATTTTATCTCTTTCTTTTTTGTCCTGCTGTGTAAACTAAGAATCTCTGCTCTTGAAATTTTATGGAAACTGAATGTCTAACTACTGATCACTTAGGCTGCCAGCTGTGTGACTTAGAATTGCTCCTTGTGAAGGGTTAACCCAGAAAATATGACTCATTGGAAAGACAACAAAGTTTTTCCCCTGATAGCAATTATATCTGATTAGAGTAAAAAAGAGATACAGGTAGATACAATGCCAGCCAGAGCTAAACAGATGGAAATTCGTTTGAAGGAATATTTTTATATTATCAGAGATCTAGTTGGTATGTTAAACTTGTTTTTCATTCCTTTAAAATATTTGATTTGGGAAATCAGAGTATATATTTACAATTAAAAATTCAGTCATTCTTATTTTTTCTTTCTTTCATAGCATCTTTCATATCAGGGTTCCTTTTAACTTTAGATCTTTAAGACATATTGAAGAGTATATAATCAGGATATCTGAAAAGAAGCTTTCACAAAAAAATTTCTGTGAAGAATTGTGAAGTGTTTCAAACTTTACCCTGTTTGCTAGGCAACAAGTTAGTGTACCACACTTTCTTGAATACTGCTACTTACAGAAGACAGTACTGCCCTGGTGACTCAGATGGTAAAGAATCTGCCTGTAATGCAGGAGACCTAGGTTCGATTCTGGATCAGGAAGATCCCCTGGAAAAGGGAATGGCAATCCACTCCAGTATCCTTGCCTGGAGAATTCCTTGGACAGAGGAGCCTGGCAGGCTACTGTCCATGGTGGTCACAAAAAGTCAGACACGACTGACCAACTAACACTTTGATGAGTCTCCTGAATCAGAGAAAAGACAATTTATTAATCACATCAATGCAGTAAACATTGTATTATCATTTTGATAAGTCCTCTGACTGTCAGTTTCTATAGAGCTATACAAAAAGAGTCAGAGGATGCTTGCACACAGTTAGTTTCATTATAGATGCAGACCCTAAGCTTAGGGAACTCAAATCGTTTATAACAGTATTCAGAATTCCTTTTCTTTTTTTCTGGAGAGATATATTTTCTTTGCAGCAAGTCTACTCAGTGTATAAGTCTCCTTGAAAAAAAGAGTCTGAAACAAGATTAAGTTAGTACCTCTACTCTTAGACGTGCAGAAACATGAAAAGCCCTTAGAGAGTCATCTCCAATCACAAAAGTGAGGAAATACATAGAAGGGAAGAAATGTACTTTTATATTGACATTGTTAATTAGTACAACTTACTATACTCAGTTTATATTAGAGAGGGTTATTTTAGGTATGTGTTTCTCCTTTAAAAATAATCATTTCAGAGAACTAAAGCATTGTCTAGTTTCAGTTATGGAGAGCAAGTATCTGGTTTTTAAGAATCATGAGGAAGCAAAATGATGTTTCATTTCCAGGCTACTGTCTATTTTTTTATAAGGCACTAAGAAATGTCCTCCGTCCATGGGATTCTCCAGGGAAGAATACTGGAGTGGGTTGCCATTTCCTTCTCCAGGATCTTCCTGACCCTGGGATCGAGCCGAGGTCTCCTGCCTTGCAGGCAGACACTTTACCCTCTAAGCCACCAGGGAAGCTCAAGAAATGTCTACTTAGATTGTGCTTACTTTCTAGCCATGTGGCTTCATGCGACGTGTTTCCAAAACTTGGCAGAATTCCGTCCTGTACTCTATTTCTACTCAGTTGAAATCTTCAAAGAAGACCTTGAAAACCTTGAATTTTAACAAGTACCACTAACTGATTTTGATAATTAGAACAAGTTGGGAAAGTGGCTCAGAGCAACTATGTGTGTAGCTTTAGCTGTGTAAATTAAATGAAAATAATTGAGCCTCAAATCTAAATAATCTAAATGCTAATATCCAAATGTACTTCATCATGATATCTCAAGTTTATTAAACTCTGGTTTTCTAGTAGATGTGTTGATAAGTGTTTTAAATGCTTTACCGAGATTACCACTCACATACACCTATGAGGCAGGGTGATGTTATCACATCCATCTTCTTGTTGTGAAATGAGCCCAATGAAGATAAGTAATTTGTCTAAGATGATAAGTGGAGTAATGGATGCTTGAAGCCAGGTCACCAATTCAAGTGCCTGGGCTCTTCCTATCTTAATTACTTACTTACATCTTTAAATGTCTAACAAAAATATCATCCACCTTTGCTTCTTAGTCTAAGTTCATCCAGACATTATAATTGTGAAGATCCACTCTTTAATCACTCTTCTATCCTGCCTCATTCCAAATCCTAAATGTTAAGTACACAGAAAGCTACAAAAGAATGGCCTATTACTAAAAATTATGCTGTCATTGTATTGTCCGTTTATACTGTAAAAGGTTTACACGTGAATAAACTTTTAGCTGACATTGTACTTATTTGCAGAGAGAAGAGAGAACCCATTTTGGCAGTATTAGGTTTCTTATTGGAAATCCCAAATTTATTTTTCATGTATCACCTGTGACATTAATATAATTATAGCATAAAAATGTATGCCTTCTATACATACAGTTCTGCTAATATTTTCTTGTGTTTTAATAGTGCTTCAACTTCTAACTACAGGCAGATTCTTTGAAGGTGGCATTAAATAAACCACTCTTATCAATGGGAGTTTTAAATGTGGCTCGAGGGCTCCTGGTACACAGCAGAGTGACTAAATATGGTAAAAATAAGCAAATGCTGCACAGATGCTCTTAGCTGACTTCTTCATTTCCAGCTTATTAAATGGTCTTTTTGCAAACCTATAGATCGTTATTCATGCAGATTCTCTATCAAGGGTGCTTCAGGAGAGGCTGCCTATTCTGAGTTAATGAGAAAAGTCCTAATTAAGGTAGCCATATGTTCAATTGCATTTATAAATGGAAAAAATAGCCCCCTTTTTATTTTTTTTGCTGCTGCTACTACCATTTTCCTCTCCTGCTGCTATGGGTGTCACTGAAGTAGTTACTGTTTCAACAGTCTCCTCTGTATTCCAGCATGTTCATCCCAGGCCTGCACTGTTTCATGAGATATTCTTGGCATGCACAGTTGAATACCTGCAATGCTTGTTTATGAAAATATCTTTCTAGAGATCTATGTCTGTATTGAATACAACAAGGTCTTCAATTTTATCCTGGGGATACGGATCTCACCATGCTGCCAAAACATGTTCTTCTTTTCATGCATTTAATCTATTCTGGAGCAAATGGAGAGCTCAGGAGTCAGGATTGCCCTCCCGAGCCCTTGTCCCTTTTGCCGTGATATTTGGGTTTCCTTTGGAGCCCTTTCTTCTGTGCAGGTGCAAAACATTTATTTGAAACGTTATGATTGAAAGTCAAGTAAATATTCTTAAGTGTAAATCTGTACTACCTTGAGCCTAAAACCGCTTAGAGAAACATAATTTCTTTTTCAATTACTGATGCTTTTGAACTGTGGTGTTGGAGAAGACTCTTGAGAGTCCCTTGGACTGCAAGGAGATCCAACCAGTCCATTCTAAAGGAGATCAGCCCTGGGTGTTTTTTGGAAGGAATGATGCTAAAGCTGAAACTCCAGTACTTTGGCCACCTCATGCAAGAGTTGACTCATTGGAAAAGACTCTGATGCTGGGAGGGATTGGGGGCAGGAGAAAAAGGAGACAACAGAGGATGAGATGGCTGGATGGCATCACTGACTCGATGGAGGTGAGTTTGAGTGAACTCCAGGAGTTGGTGATGGACAGGGAGGCCTGGCATGCTGCCATTCTTGGGGTCGCAAAGAGTCTCACACGACTGAGCAACTGAACTGAACTGAACTGAAACATCTGAAAACTGTAAAATAAAAATTTCTAATTTATTGAAGATATCAGACCATTTTTAATAGCATTATATTATGTTTTGGGGCTTTCCCAGTGGCTTGATGGTAAAGAATCCACCTGCCAATTCAAGAGATGCTGATTCGTCCCAGGGATATAGGAAGATACCCTGGAGAGTGAAATGGCAACCCACTATAGTATTCTTGCCTGGGAAATCCCATGGATAGAAAAACCTGTGGTTATAGTCCATCAGTTGCAAAAGAACACAGCTTAACAACTAAACAACAATTTATTCTATACTGTTTAGTCATATGATAAGCATGTACTGTGCAACTATTATGACCTTTATACTTCCAGGGGAGTTAAAAGTATAATTATCATCTATTTTCAAGGATCTCATAGCCATAGTCCTCAGTGATTTTTGTGCACATATGCATAGGTTCTGCGACACTAAATATATATAACTATACTGCTGCTGCTGCTACTAAGTCACTTCAGTTGTGTCCAACTCTGTGTGACCCCATAGACAGCAGCCCACCAGGCTCCTCTGGCCCTGGGATTCTCCAGGCAAGAACACTGGAGTGGGTTGTTATTTCCTTCTCCAATGCATACATACATGCTAAGTAGCTTCAGTCATGTCCAACTCTGTGCAACCCTAGGGACAGCAGCCCACCAGGCTCCTCCGTCCATAGGATTCTCTAGGCAAGAATACTGGAGTGGGCTGCCATTTTCATCTCCATATAATTATACTGCTGCTGCTGCTGCTGCTGCTGCTAAGTCGCTTCAGTCCGTCCGACTCTGTGTGACCCCATAGAAGGCAGCCCACCAGGCCCCGACATCCCTGGGACTTTCCAGGCGAGAACACTGGGGTGGGTTGCCATTTCCTCCTCCAATGCATGGAAGTGAAAAGTGAAAATGAAGTCGCTCAGTTGTGTCCAACTCTTAGCGACCCCATGGACTGCAGCCTACCAGGCTCCTCTGTCCATGGGATTTTCCAGGCCAGAGTACTGGAGTGGGTTGCCATTGCCTTCTCCAATATAACTATACTAAATATGTACAATTAATAGATTTGGATAACTTAGATGCCTTATCTAAATAAATAAAAAGAAAATATAATATATGAGATATATATATATATATTCCCTGGGTGCTCAGATGATAAAGAACCTGCCTGCCAATGCATGAGACACAAAAGACATGGGTCAATCCCTGGGTCAGGAAGATCCCCTGGAGAAGGGAATGACAACCCATTCCAGTATTCTTGCCTGGAGAATTCCATCGACAGAGGAGCCTGAAAGGCTACATATAGTCCATGGAGTTGCAAAAAGTGGGACGTGATTGCGTGACTAACACACACATCATCACAATAATGTAATGTTTTACTTATTGTTTTGTATCTTTCTAAAGCTACTTATTATTTCTCAAATTTATTTTGCACTCATCTCACATGCTAATAAAATAATGCTCAAAATTCTCCAAGCCAGGCTTCAGCAATACGTGAACCGTGAGATTCCAGATGTTCGAGCTGGTTTTAGAAAAGGCAGAGGAAGCAGAAATCAAATTGCCAACATCTGCTGGATCATGGAAAAAGCAAGAGAGTTCCAAAAAAAACATCTATTTAGCTTTATTTACTATGCCAAAGCTTTTCACTGTGTGGATCACAATAAACCGTGGAAAATTCTAAAAGAGATGGGAATACCAGACCACCCGACTGGCCTCTTGAGAAACCTATATGCAGGTCAGGAAGTAATAGTTAGAACTGGACATGGAACAACAGACTGGTTCTGAATAGAAAAAGGAGTATGTCAAAGCTGTATATTGTCACCCTGCTTATTTAACTTATATGCAGAGTACATCATGAGAAATGCTGGGCTGGAAGAAGCACAAGCTGGAATCAAGATTGCCAGGAGAAATATCAATAACCTCAGATATGCAGATGGCACCACCCTTATGGCAGAAAGTGAAGAGGAACTCAAAAGCCTCTTGATGAAAGTGAAAGTGGAGAGTGAAAAGTTCGCTTAAAGCTCAACATTCGGAAAACTAAGATCATGGCATCTCGTCCCATCACTTCATGGCAAATAGATGGTGAAACAGTGGAAACAGTGTCAGACTTTATTTTCTGGGGCTCCAAAATCACTGCAGATGGTGACTGCAGCCATGAAATTAAAAGACACTTACTCCTTGGAAGAAAAGGTATGACCAACCTAGATAGCATATTGAAAAACAGAGACATTACTTTGCCAACAAAGGTCCATCTAGTCAAGGCTCTGGTTTTTTCCAGTAGTCATGTATGGATGTGAGAGTTGGACTGTGAAGAAAGCTGAGTGCCAAAAAATTGATGCTTTTGAACTGTGGTGTTGGAGAAGACTCTTGAGAGTCCCTTGGAGTTCAATAAGATCCAACCACTCCATTCTAAAGGAGATCAGTCCTGGGTGTTCATTGGAAGGAATGATGCTAAAGCTGAAACTCCAGTATTTTGGCCACCTCATGCGAAGAGTTGACCCTTTGGAAAAGACTCTGATGCTGGGAGGGATTGGGGGCAGGAGGAGAAGGGGATGACAGAGGATGAGATGGCTGGATGGCATCACCGACTCGATAAAGGTGAGTTTGAGTGAACTCCGGGAGTTGGTGATGGACAGGGAGGCCTGGCATGCTGGGATTCATGGCGTTGCAAAGAGTCGGACATGACTGAGCAACTGAACTGAACTGATGATATGGGGTAAATATTTTTTTTTTAATTTTCTATTATTATTATCCAGTGGAGTGATAACCATCAATGTACTGTCCTTTCCCACTTATTACACTAAAGGAAATTAATAGTTCTATATTTTACTTGATTGCCCTGGGTATTTCAATTGAAATATTTTAGCTAGTGCAAATGATGATTTTGTCTTCTTTCAGCATTTATGCCATGTTTCATTTTTTCCAAGTATTTGAGTTAATTTTCAGGACAATATATATGAAAAACATCTTGCAAATAGCCATTTTCATTGTATTGTAACTGCCTGACATCATGCTTTTGATGGCAGAGTCCTCTACTTAAGAAAAATCCATCCTGAACAAACATATCGCCCAGGTTAATGAGCCAAGTCACCTCACCGTTGAAGTTGTCATTTTTTGAAGAGCTCTATTTGACTTAGATAATTGACAGTTTCACTGCTTGCTTTTCCCTTCTTCCACTTTAATGCCAGCTACTGTGTTTTAAATTCAATAATAAGGAGTGAACCCATGAAAACCTAGGTACTCGACCCTCAACATCAAGAAAAGTAGAACCCCAGGACTTTTCTCTCTCTCTCTCCCTCTCCCGGATGACCTCACTGTGTGGCCCCAGGCATGCCATGATCCCTTCAGGACCTATGAGTAATAAACCTGTCTTTTCAAAGTTCTCTGATGGTTGTTGCTGAGCTGAATCTTATAATCACAACAAGAACCTCAGGGCTTTATGCCTAAGTCACACCTTCAGTGATCCACCTCAGGCAATTACTGAACCTTGGCAACCCACTCCAGTGTTCTTGCCTGCAGAATCTCAGGGACGGGGGAGCGTGGTGGGCTGCTGTCTATGGGGTCGCACAGAGTCGGACACGACTGAAGCGACTTAGCAGCAGCAGCAGCAGCAGCATGGAGGTATTAGTGTTGGCCTATTACTTCACGAGAAGGGACTCCAAAACTTGGTAACTCCCCATTGTTAGGCATGTAATAAAAATGGAAAATATGGTCCAGGCAGTATGTATAATGATGCCCCTGAATGTGTAAGAATATTTGCTAGCTCAAATGAATCCATAAAACATCCAGTAATTAATCGCAAAATATTTCATAGTTTTTTCTATTTCGGTGTAAGTTCACTGAAAAATTATCTAATGCTTTAAATTAGACAGTTTTTTGTGGGTTGGTTTTTTATTTGAAAAAACATATGTTAGATAATGAGTGACAGTGCAGTCTAAAAATGTTATGGAGATGTATCTTTAGTCCAACAGAAAACTTCCTGATTGATATTCCTGGTAATATTACCTTGTGTAATCAAGACTAGATAATTCTCATCAAGAAATTGGAGATATCAACCTCATATTTGAACCGAAAGTCATTATTGTATTTTATTAATCACTTGTTGATTCTCTTTACCCAAGAGTAACGTTCACTGTTTTGACAATATTTAATATCCAACTGTGTATAAATACAGAGTTTATAAGTGAAAATAGTATGAAGATCACTTCAGTAAAAGTTGCAGGAACTTTTTTAGATAATTTATCACCTGAGTTAGAATATCGTATACTGGGACTAAAGATTAATCCTTGGAGAAGAAGCTATTTTTGGTCTTTATTCTATAGATTTAGCCATACAAACTTAATAGAATAGCAGTAATTCCTCAAAGTTTTAACAACTTGAGAAACACCCTGGTTCCACTTTTCATTTTTAGAAGAAACTGATATTTGAACATGATAATTGCTGAAGGATGTAAACTGTATCTTCCTAACTATGTGTACCTGAGCATGTTATGAAAGATAAGATCTGCTGATCTTCCTGAATATGAGATATTTGATTATTTTATTATGGACATCTATCTCCAGGTATTATATTAATTCCATTTATTTTTCAAAATCATACATTATAGATGATTTAAGACATAAAATTGCGTTTAATCAGTTCATTTGATATACTCCAGACTTCTTTCTCTCTCAAAATAAATTAAATTTTGAGAAAAGTTGAAATTATTTCTTAATGTATAGTTATACCACATTCTGTGATAATGTATATAGATTGAGTTAATAAATAAAAGACTAATTTATGTCATAGGTTACAAATAATGTTAATTATATATGAAATGATTTACTAAAAATAATTGTATATTTGTATAAAATAATACTGGCATAATGATTAATATCAAGGCAAAATTAAAAAAAATAATTCAATATAGAGCTGTCATACTGGGTAATAAAATTATGGGAATAATTAGTCAATTAATTATTCAGTATTATTATCAAGATTGACAAGATACTTAGGATAATTCCTTATTAGTAGAGTAAATACTTCATTAAGTTTTCTGAATCAGGGTTCAGGCTATACACAGTTGCTCATAGAGTTATTGATTGCATTATACTGAACAATCTATAAAAATGTTTATTCTACCATTTTACCCAATTTTATATTGGGTACTAAAAATGTTTATAAATCTTATTAGAAAATAATGTCATAATATATCTCCATTTCTAAAATCAAGTCATCTGCATATAGGATAAAGTTTAAATAGATCTACTATTTTAAATAACCTCAGATATGCAGATGACACCACCCTTATGGCAGAAAGTGAAGAGGAACTAAAAAGCCTCTTGCTGAAAGTGAAAGAGGAGATTGAAAAAGTTGGCTTAAAGCCCAACATTCAGAAAACTAAGATCATGGCATCTCGTCCCATCACTTCATGGCAAATAGATGGCGAAACAGTGGAAACAGTGTCAGACTTTATTTTTTAGGGCTCCAAAATCACTGCAGATGGTGATTGCAGCCATGAAATTAAAAGACCCTTACTCCTTGGAAGGAAAGTTATGACCAGCCTAAATAGCATATTCAAAAGCAGAGACATTACTTTGCCAACAAAGTTCTGTCTAGTCAAGGCTATGGTTTTTCCAGTAGTCATGTATGCATGTGAGAGTTGGACTGTGAAGAAAGCTGAGTGCCAAAGAATTGATGCTTTTGAACTGTGGTGTTGGAGAAGACTCTTGAGAGTCCCTGGGACTTCAACAAGATCCAACCAGTCCATTCTAAAGGAGATCAATCCTGGGATTTCTTTGGAAGGGCTGATATTGAAGCTGAAACCCCAGTACTTTGACCACCTCATGCAAAGAGTTGACTCATTGGAAAAGACCCTGATGTTGGGAGGGATTGGAGTCAGGAGGAGAAGGGAATGACAGAGCATGAGATGGCTGGATGGCATCACCGACTCGATGGACATGAGTTTGGGTAGACTTCAGGAGTTGGTGGGCAGGGAGGCCTGGTGGGCTGAAATTCATGGGGTCACAAACAGTCAGACACGACTGAGAGACTGAACTGAACTGAACTGTTTTAAAAGACATTATTTCACAAATTTATATTTTGAAAATGACTAAACCAGAGTAACTACTACAGCATCTCTAAAAGAATACTTTAATATGTTTAAAAAAAAATGAAAGAGTACTATCACTGAAAACCTGTTCTTCTTTTGGAAAATAGACAAGATAAATGAATATTTGTGAAGTTTTTATAAAAGGAAACAATATCTAATGTATTCCACAGACTTTAAAAAATGTAGTATTGGAAAGTTTATATGACTATATTCCTTATTAAAGGAAATAGAATATATAAAATTACTAATTAATTTAAAACCAACATAAACCTAAAATATGTTCTCTTTGGGAACATGAGAACCTTTAAATAGCATAAGCTAAGAAATGCCTTATTTGACACACTAATGTCACAGTTTGCAACATAGCCATAATATTTTCCTGCCAATATATTGTTTAAAATAATTACTTTGAAATTCAAAGGTGTGCAGAAACTTTAACAAGCATAATCTAATCAAGGTTTGAAATGCTTTGCTAGAGCTGACCTTTAAACATGTATTCTAATCAATAATGAAATTTTATTTTACACCCTGTAATAGTACTCTGAATGGCATTATAGAATAATAAGACAAAGTACACTTGAACAAATAAGCTTTCAAACATTTTAATGCATTTTTTAGATTATAGTATTAAAGCAAAGAAGAATATGAAATCTATATGTAAATTAGGTTTATGAAAAAGTAGTAGGTTTGAGTGGTTCCTTCGAATTGAGCCTTAATTTAAATAAATATTTAAATATATACTTCTTTTCTAAGTAAATAGTGATTTTAAAGTTCTAGTAGGAAAATTCAATTCAAAGTAATCATTTTCAACGTGATATTTTTATTTTTAACATTTAACTAAGTATAAGAAACATGATCTAAAATGATGGATGATGGAGAGGGAACTAATTTTTAAAGTATATTATCTACAATAATGTCACTGTTTTATGTGTAGATTTTTTAATGTAGCAATAAAATATGACCAAGTATAATATTAGTCCCTTAAAAATTATAATCACCTTTTATAAGATGCATATGTACTTTAATTATACTCCATTTATACTGGGCCATTTGTTGTTGCTACAAATAAGATAATTTCCTCAACAGTTCAGTTTTACCCTAATTCCTATGGGGTTGATTCTGCAAAAATCACAATATAATCCCTGTCATGTTTTTAGTCAGCATCTTACAACTGGGATTCAGTTCTTTCAGGCAACACTAATATTCAGAAATTGCATAGGAATTCCAATCATTCAAAATTTTCTCAGAGTTTTACCTGTTTCTGCCATGATTTCCTTAGAGATTCTTTATGTAGCTCTAACATATGTTTTATATTTAGAATTGTCCTTTGCTTCTTTGGAGGAGATATAAACCTAACTTCCTGACCATTTGTCAGGCACTATGGGTCAAAAACATTCCCTCAAATAAAAATTAAGGCAGGAAAAGAGATTTCAAAGAAATAAAGAACAAAAATCCAGATTGTTCTGAACTCAGGAGAGAAGGTAGCATTCACTGACACAGGAATTACAGTATGTAGAGTAAACCACATTTTTTGGATGATAATGTACAGTAGAAAGTGCCAGCTGATTCTTTCCAGTTAATACCATATGATGACACTCAGAGAACTATGAAAACAAGATTAGTGTGTGCGTATGTAAATGTGCTTAGTTGCTCAGTCATGTCCAACTGTTTGCAATCCTGTGGACTGTAGCCCATCAGGCTCCTTTGTCCATAGGATTTCCTAGGCAAGAATACTGGAGTGGGTTCCCATTTCCTCCTCCAGAGGATTTTCCCAACTCAGGGATCCAACCCATGTCTCCTGTGTCTCTTATATTGGCAGGCAGATTCTTAACCACTGAGCCACCTGTGAAACCTGCATGTTGGTATGTATGTGTGTATATACACACATTAAATAAACTTAAGAAATATTTAGATAGATTTGGACTAAATTGGTGCTAGTATGAGGAATATTAAGTGGGAAATGCATGAATGCATTTATAGTTATTTATTGTGCACAGAGTTCTTAAACCTTCCTTTTCATCTAAAATACCATCGTTTCCTTCATATCATTAAATATTATATCTGTGTGCTGTTTTTTGTATTAATATGCAAATCTCCCATTGCAAAACATTTATATTGTTTCTAATTTTTCCAATATTATAAAGTAGAATAAAACAATAAAGCATGCCTATGCTTCATTTTGCACATCTCCAGGATATTTTTAAACTTTTGTTAACTGCATGGGTTTCTAGCAAGGCAATCCTAAAGGAAAACAGCTCTAAATACTCATTGGAAGGACAGATGCTAAAGCTGAAGCTCCAGTACTTTGGCTACCTTATGCAAAGAGCTGACTCATTGGAAAAGACCCTAATGCTGAGAAAGATTGAGGGCAAGAGGAGAAGGTGGCACAGAGGATGAGACGGTTGGATGGTGTCACTGAATCAATGGACATGAGTTTGAGCAAACTCAGGGAGATAGTCAAAGACAGAGAAGCCTGGCATGCTGCAATTCATGAGATCGCAGAGTCAGACATGAGTAAGTGAACAACAGCAGAGCAAAGTTCACAGATTATGAAGTACAGATACATAAGATACAACATAGTGACCACACTTCAATGTACACCACCAAGATCATGATATTTAATATTATTAGCTCTCCAGAATCCCTATACAGGTATGTTCCAATTTATTTATTACTCCCTTTTATCTCACAAAGGTAACTACCATTTTAGCTTTTAACTCTATGGCATAGTTTTGTCCATTTTATACCCTGATATAAATGAAATTATATAGAATAATTCTTTGATATCTTGTTTTTGTTGCTTAATAATACATTTTGTGGATTTATTCTTGTTATGTATAGCCACAGTTAACTCATTTTTATCGATAGCCTTCTGTTGTAGGACTTTATTTAATGGACTTCCAGATCCATTTTACACATAGTATATGCATCACTTCATAGACTCAGCAGTGGCCACAAGACTGGAAAAGGTCAGTTTTCATTCCAATCCCAAAGAAAGGCAATGCCAAAGAATGTTCAAACTACCACACAATTGCACTCATCTCACATGCCAGGAAAGTAATGCTCTAAATTCTGCAGGCTAGGCTTCCAAAGTACATAAATCAAGACCCTTCAGATGTTCAAGCTGGATTTAGAAAAGGCAGAGGAACCAGAGATCAAATTGCCAACGTCTAGGATCATAGAAAAAGCAAGACAATTCCAGAAAAACATCTACTTCTGCCTTCTTGTGGAGAAGGCAATGCCATCCCACTCCATCCATCCATGGATTTTCTTGCCTGGAAAATCCATGGATGGAGGAGCCTGGTAAGCTGCAGTCCATGGGGTCGCTAAGAGTCAGACACGACTGAATGACTTCACTTTCACTTTTTACTTTCTTGCATTGGAGAGGGAAATGGTAACCCATTCCAGTGTTCTGGCCTGGAGAATCCCAGGGACAGGGAAGCCTGGTGGGCTGCCATCTATGGGGTTGCACAGAGTCAGACACAACTGAAGCGACTTAGCAGCAGCAGCAGCTGCTTTCTTAATTATGCCTTTGACTGTGTGGATCACAGCAAACTATGAAACATTCTTAAAAAGATGGGAATACCAAACCACCTTACTTGTCTCCTGAGAAATCTGTATGCAGGTCAGTAAGCAACAGTTAGAACTGGACATGGAACAACAGACTGGTTCCAAATTGGGAAAGGAGTATGTCAAGGCTGTGTATTGTCACCCTGCTATTCAACTTATATGAAGAATACATCATGAGAAATGCTGGGTTGGATGAAACACAAGCTGGAATCAAGATTGCTGGGAGAAATATCAATAACCTCAGATATGCAGATGATACCACCTGTATGGCAGAAAGTGAAGAGGAACTGAAGAGCCTCTTGATGAAAGTGAAAGAGGAGAGTGAAAAAGCTGGCTTAAAACTCAACATTCAAAAAACTAAGATCATGGAATCTAGTCCCATCACCTCATGGCAAATAGATGGGGAAACAGTGAAAAGAGTGACTGACTTTATTTTGGGGGGCTCCAAAATCACTGCAGATGGTGATTGCAGCCATGAAATTTAGAGATGCTTGCTCCTTAAAAGAAAAGCTATGGCAAACCTAGACAGCATATTAAAAAGCAGAAACATTACTTTGCCAACAAAGGTCCATCTAGTCAAAGCTACAGTTTTTCCAGCAGTCATCTATGGATGTGAGAGTTGGACCATAAAGAAAGCTGAGCACCAAAAATTTGGTGTTTCAGAACTGTGGTGTTGGAGAATACTCTTGAGAGTCCCTTGAACTGAAAGGACATCAAACCAGTCAATCCTAAAGGAAATTAGTACTGAATATTCGTTGGAAGAACTGATGCTGAAGCTGAAACTTCAATAATTTGGCCACCTGATGTGAAGAACTGACTCCTTAGAAAAGACTGATGCTGGGAAAGATTGAAGGCAGGATGAGAAGGGGATGACAGAGGATGAAATGGTTGATGGCATCACCAACTCAATGGATGTGAGTTTGAGCTAGCTTGGGGAGTTGGTGATGGACAGGAATGCCTGGCGTGATGCAGTCCATGGAGTGGCAAAGAGTCGGATATGACTAAGCGACTGAACTGAACTGATGTGCGTCACTTCAGTTTGAAGTTATTTTCAATAACCCTTCTATAAATATTCTTACATATGTCTTTATGGTCACATATATACAAAATTTTTTTGTTTATGAATCCAGGGGAGAATCAATAAGTCCTGTAATTTGCCCTTGCTCAAGTAAACTGACAACTTTAATGTTTGTCCCAATTTACATTCCACCATCAGTGTAATATTATCAATTATTCTGTAGCTCAACAGCAGTTAGCATTACTAGGCTTTTAAATTCTAGTCATTTTGATTAGTAAATATTAATATTTCATTTTGGTTTAATTTGCATTTCTTTGTTGTTACAGACATTTAAAACCTTTTCCTTTGCAGCTGGTCTTTTGTAAATCCTCTTGTTAAATGTACTTGGCTTTCATCCATTTTTTCCAGAGGATTCTTTGAAAATAAATTCTCTCAATTTTTAATTTGCCTTTACACTCTCTTAGCTGTACTATTGAAAGCTTCTGAGATCACTGATATGCAAGTTAGTGATCTTTTTTCCTTTTTTTTTGTTGTTTAGTCACCCAGTTCTGTCTGTGTCTGATTGTCTTTTGACCCCATGGATTGAGATTTTCCAGGCAAGGATACTGGAGTCAGTGCTGTTTCTTCCTCCAGGGGATCTTCCAGACCCAGGTATCTAACCCATATCTCCTGCATCTCTGTCCTGCATTGCAGGCAGATTCTTTACTGCCAAGCCACTGGGTTCCCTGGTCCTTGGGGAACTCTTTGCTTACTTAAAGTAGTGGGGATAGATACTCATGTTACTTTCAGGAAGTCATGTTTTGTTTTGTTTTTACCTTTTTTTTTTTAAATTTTATTTTATTTTTAAACTTTACATAATTGTATTAGTTTTGCCAAATATCAAAATGAATCCACCACAGGTATACATGTGTTCCCCATCCTGAACCCTCCTCCCTCCTCCCTCCCCATACCATCCCTCTGGGTCATCCCAGTGCACTAGCCCTATGCATCCAGTATCGTGTTTTTACCTTTAATCTTAGACCTGCAATTAACTTTAGAGACTGATTTTTAGAATTAAAATGCAGTAATGCCAAAGTTCATCATATACACAAAATAATCTTTTAGCAACCTATTTCAGATTACCAAACATTCTCAGAGAAAAACAGCATTGAATCGTGTCCTCTTAATGATCTCTACATAGCAGTTGTTTAAATTTTTAGCTTTTAGAAGTACTTTTGAAAATATATCATGTCTTTCCTATAGCATATTATATTTTTCAGGAACTTTAATTACCAAGAGTAAATTCTTGGGTTTTTGTTTGTTTTCAATACTTTTTTTTTCTTTATTGCTTTTGGATTTATTAGATACTTTAATTTTTTAATTCATTGCTTTTTTAACAAAGCAATTTTCCAGATTTATGCTTTTTTTTTTCCTCTTTGCACATCACCTCTTCTAGTCTTAAGACAATAAACTCTTTTGTTCAAATATAAATTTCAGAGAAAAATTCCTAACTTTTTTGTTGTTGTGATTTTAATTGCTGTAAATATTCTCATTGGAGTTTCTTTTTCTCTGAGTCCATATTTTAGACCTTATTTAAAATAATATCAGGATCCTAGAATTTTTCAATTGTTTTTGCAGAGGAAATTGTATGTTTACTCCTTGCTCAACATTTATTTCTCTGAGAAATAATGAGCATCTCCACTTAATTTTTTTATCCTAAGGTAAGGAAGATATGTATGTTTGCTTTCTTTCAGGAACTCGAATGGAGATGTATGTTGGGAATAGATTGGCATATACATTCTATAGAAGAGACCTTGACAGTGAATAGAATCTCAGGCCAAAGATTTTATTCTATTTATTGGGACAGATCCTTATTTTTATACCTTGCAGAAATACC
This sequence comes from Bison bison bison, assembly GCF_000754665.1. Classification (NCBI taxonomy): domain Eukaryota; kingdom Metazoa; phylum Chordata; class Mammalia; order Artiodactyla; family Bovidae; genus Bison; species Bison bison. The sequence goes on along the minus strand of NW_011494708.1, from coordinate 12,210,960 downwards.
ATTATTAGAAACCAGTTTTGAGAAAAATTCTTTTTTTTCCTTAAATCATCAGTGCTATGCAGTTCAGATGAGAATGGGTCAACAGATTGCCCACTTCTTCAACACCTCATCACCTCATTTATTTTTTCTGTGTGAGCATAATCGAGAGTAATCTACCTTCACTTTACTTTTCCACTGTAACATTTATTTCTGGCCTCTGGGGTTTTGAGCTTAATGGAATTAATTAGATTTGCTGAGTACGTATTTTTCTCCTTTCTCAGTTTTTTACTTCTTCCTCAAAAATTATAGTTCTCTTTTCCTTTAGTGCTTTAACACATCACCTTATTAAAATGCCTTAAGATTTCTCATGTGTGAATGTCTTTGCTTCTGAGTTTCCATAGAAAATGCAGGTTTTTCTCTATATTTCCTTAATCATTAAATTGTTAATTTATATATGTAAATTTAATCTTTTACTACTGAAAGGTTAAATTATTTATGAAAATATGTGCCATTACACTTACATATTCATGAACTCACCTACTCACTACCATTAGTTACTTGAAATATATCTAGATCGTGTGACATCACAAAAGACTAATGAATGTTTTACTCTGTCATCTTAGATGATTATTTTTTTAATACTTTATATCATAACTCTTAGATTTCAGGCTAATGATGTGTTCATTATTAATTTTAAAAGTAAGTGTCCATGTACCCCACATGCAAACGCACACAGAGTAGATTGCTTTCAGTTCAGTCGCTCAGTCATGTCCGACACTTTGTGACCCCATGAATCGCAGGACGCCAGGCCTCCCTGTCCATCACCAACTCCCGGAGTTCACCCAAATTCACGTCCATCGAGTCAGTGATGCCATCCAGCCATCTCATCCTCTGTCGTCCCCTTTTCCTCCTGCCCCCAATCCCTCCCAGCATCAGAGTCTTTCCAATGAGTCAACTCTTCCCCTGAAGTGGCCAAAGTACTAGAGTTTCAGCTTTAGCATCAATCCTTCCAAAGAACACCCAGGGCTGATCTCCTCTAGCATGGACTGATTGGATCTCCTTGCAGTCCAAGGGACTCTCAAGAGTCTTCTCCAACACCATAGTTCAAAAGCATTAATTCTTTGGCGCTCAGCCTTCTTCACAGTCCAACTCTCACATCCATACATGACCACTGGAAAAACCATTAGCCTTGACTAGACAGACCCTGTTGGCAAAGTATTGTCTCTGACTTTCAATATGCTATCTAGGTTGGCCATAACTTTTCTTCCAAGGAGTAAGTGTCTTTTAATTTCATGGCTGCAGTCACCATCTGCAGTCATCATTTAAGCTAATTCTGATATATTTTGTTTCAAGTTTTAGGAGTAGGTAGGTCAGTTCTTGCAAAAGTTTGAAGTATTTCATAACAATTTTTAGTTCATTTTTTTTTCTTTCACAGTATAATAATTTTATAAGAAAATCTCTCAGGAAACGAATCATGAGGAACACATCAAATAACAAAGGTATTATTATATTGATAATCATACCACAGAATCATAGCTCAGATTTTAAATAAATTTAAGATTAAATTTCTCTCTGTTATAAATCTAAGGAAAACAAATGACAACCAAAAATTTAATTAAGGGTGTTCATTGGAAGGACTAATGCTGAAGCTGAAACTCCAATACTTTGGCCACCTCATGTGAAGAATTGACTCATTGGAAAAGACCCTGATGCTGGGAGGGATTGGGCGCTGGAGGAGAAGGGGACGACAGAGGATAAGATGACTGGATGGCATCACCAACTCGATGGACATTAGTTTGAGTGAACTCTGGTAGCTGGTGATGGACAGGGAGGCCTGGCGTGCTGTGATTCATGGGGTCGCAAGGAGTTGGACACGATTGAGGAACTGGACTGAACTGAATCCTTCATATTAAATTGTGAGTTTAGTGTATTCTTAGAAACATTTTCTTAAAATACCCTCTCAAGTGTTTAAATCTTTAACCTTTCAATTTGAAGCATAATATACAACTTCTTTTTGTTTTCCTAAGAAATAGTGAGGTCATGGTGGTGGTGGTTTAGTCACTAAGTGTGTCCTACTCTTGCGACCCCATAGACTGTAGCCTGCCAGTCTCCTCTGTCCATGGAATTCTCTAGGCAAGAATATTGAAGTGGGTTGCCATTTGCTTCTCCAAGTGAGGTCATATCACAGTCTAAAATGATATTTCCCTTGTTTTTATGTAACTCTGCCTTTATACACTTTTACTGCCATTTTTCAAAACAGTTGAGAAATTTAAAATTTGGAATATATAATTTACTGAAGAAGAAAATACAAATAAACATGCACAATGTAATATTAATACAAATGCTATCCTGACTGGACTATGTTGATTTCTCCGGCCTCTAAACTGTAGAATGCTACAAGAATTATTTACTTTTCTGTGTTATAGTTGCACTAATGTCCTTATGTATTTCATTTAGTCTCATGTTTTAATTATAAACCCTGATGACTCTAAAATTTATATTTCTGTTCCAGTTCTCTAACTCCTAACATGCATCTAACAGTGAACTAAAAATAGCTAACTAAACATCTAATTGAAATATTAAATTTATCATGACCGAACACAAATTCCAAGTATCCCGTATATTTGCAAATTTGTTTTTCTAAGTCTTTCCCACTGCTATAAATGGCAACTCCATTCTTCCACTTGGTTAAGACAATAAACTTAGTGATTCTTAAATTCTTTCTCTCAAAACTAATTCAGTCTATCAAGAGTCTCATTAAATATTTTCAAAATATAAAGAAAATTGCAGTGTCATCCAGCCATCATTAAACCACCATCGTATTTTTTACCTGGAATGTGGTAATAGCTTCCTAACTCATCCCCCTGGGTCACATACGTTAATTTTCAAACATTAACCAGAAAAAAAATGTTAAAATAGTAAATATTAGTCACATTGTCATTCTTATATTTGTAATTCTTATTAATTGTTGTTTAGTCACTACTGAGACCCCGTGGACTGTAGCCCGCCATGTTTCTCTGTCTTTGGGATTTCCCAGGCAAGAATACTGAGGTAGGTTGCTATTTCCTTCTCCAGGGGATCTTCCCAACCAAGGAAACAAAGATGTTTCCTGTATTGGCAGGTGGATTCTTTTACCACTGAGCCCCTGCTCAGTGGGAAGCCCCTGCTGCCACTGCTGTTAAGTCACTTCAGTCGTGTCTGACTCTGTGTGACCCCAAAGACGGCAGCCCACCAGGCTCCCCCGTCCCTGGGATTCTCCAGGCAAACACACTGGAGTGGGTTGCCATTTTCTTCTCCAATGCATGAAAGTGAAAAGTGAAAGTGAAGTCGCTCAGTCGTGTCCAACTCTTAGCTCGCCATGGACCT
>NW_011494708.1:12206568-12207515 GCF_000754665.1 Bison bison bison | reverse complement strand
TCCCACCCCTCTGGGTCGTCCCAGTGCACTAGCCCCAAGCATCCAGTATCGTGCATCGAACCTGGACTGTGTAAAATATCATGTATGAAACAAGATGCCAGTACAGAATTCTTTCTTGTCTTCACTAAGTTTGCAGGTTTTTCCTGGCCCTCACCAATATTTTTTATCCATTTCCTGCTTAATTTTTCTATTTTTATTATGTAAAATATTTTATTTACCATTATATTTGTATAAGCCTGTATAAACTTAATGAGGATATAACTTTCATACATTTAGATTACTGTTTTTTTCCCAGTGCTCAAAAATTTTTCTGAACACTGTATTCAATCAGTTGATATTCCTGAAAGAACAAATATGAAATTACTAACCCAAATATTTACAAGTATTATATTAAATCTGTTTTGTGAATTACCAACATTTGCTGTAAATTTTGATCGAGAAAGCCAAGAGAGATCCAGAGAAACATCTATTTCTGCTTTATTGACTATGCCAAAGCCTTTGACTGTATGGATCACAATAAACTGTGGAAAATTCTGAAAGAAATGGGAATACTGGACCACCTGACCTGCTTCTTGAGAAACCTGTATGCAGGTCAGGAAGCATCAGTTAGAACTGGACATGGAACAACAGACTGGTTCCAAATAGGAAAAGGAATATTCCAAGGCTGTATATTGTCACCCTGCCTATTTAACTTATATGCAGAATACATATTGAGAAATCCTGGGCTGGAGGAAGCCCAAGCTGGAATCAAGATTGCTGGGAGAAATATTAATAACCTCAGATACGCAGATGACACCAGCCTTATGGCAGAAAGAGAAGAACTAAAGAGCCTCTTGATGAAAGTGAAAGAGGAGAGTGAAAAAGTTGCCTTAAAGCTCAACATTCAGAAAACTAAGATTGTGGCATCCGGTCCCATCACCTCATGGAAAATAGATGGCGAAACAGTG
>NW_011494708.1:12205925-12206468 GCF_000754665.1 Bison bison bison | reverse complement strand
AAACACACTGGAGTGGGTTGCCATTTTCTTCTCCAATGCATGAAAGTGAAAAGTGAAAGTGAAGTCGCTCAGTCGTGTCCAACTCTTAGCGACCCCATGGACTGCAGCCTACCAGGCTCCTCTGTCCATGGGAGTTTCCAGGCAAGAATACTGGAGTAGGTTGCCATTGCCTTATCTGGAGAAGCCCCTAATCCTTATTAATACAATGGCCAAAATCTCAACAATGACTTTTAAGGATGTATATGATTCGGCTTCTTCCTACCTCACCCCACCTCAAGGTATTTCTCTGATAACATCCTCCCCTACACTATTTACCTTGTTCTTTATCCTGCAGATATATTGGCTTCCTCTTGGTAACTTCAACTATCACGGTAATTTAATAGCTGCTAGTTCTTCAGCCTGAAATTTTCTTCTTTCAAAACATTGTTGCCACACTTTCTTCATTTTTTTAGTCAAATACTCTGCTTTTACAGAATTCTTTCTTTTTTTTTAATTTTATTTTATTTTTAAACTTTACATAATTGTATTAGTTTTGCCAAATAT
>NW_011494708.1:12195533-12205825 GCF_000754665.1 Bison bison bison | reverse complement strand
AGCTGGAATCAAGATTGCTGGGAGAAATATTAATAACCTCAGATACGCAGATGACACCAGCCTTATGGCAGAAAGAGAAGAACTAAAGAGCCTCTTGATGAAAGTGAAAGAGGAGAGTGAAAAAGTTGCCTTAAAGCTCAACATTCAGAAAACTAAGATTGTGGCATCCGGTCCCATCACCTCATGGAAAATAGATGGCGAAACAGTGAAAAGAGTGACTGACTTTATTTTGGGGGGCTCCAAAATCCCTGGAGATGGTGACTGCAGCCATGAAATTAAAAGACGCTTACTCCTTGGAAGGAAACTTATGACCAACCTAGACAACATATTCAAAAGCAGAGACATTACTTTGCAGACAATGGTCTGTCTAGTCAAGGCTATGGTTTTTCCAGTGGCCGTGTATGGATGTGAGAGTTGGACTATGAAGAAATCAGAGCACCAATGAATTGATGCTTTTGAACTGTGGTGTTGGAGAAGACTCTTGAAAGTCCCTTGGACTGCAAGGAGATCCAGCCAGTCCATCCTAGAGGAGATCAGTCCTGGGTGTTCATTGGAGGGTCTGATATTGAAGCTAAAACTCCAATACTTTGGCCATCTGATGCAAAGAGCTGACTCATTTGAAAAGACCCTGATGCTGGGAGGGATTGGGGGCAGGAGGAGAAGGGGATGACAGAGGATGAGATGGTTGGATGGCATCACTGACTCAACAGACATGAGTTTGGGTGGGGCTCTGGGCATTGGTGTTGGACAGGGATGCCTGGCGTGCTGCAGTTCATGAGGTTGCAAAGAGCTGGACACGACTGAGTGACCAAAGAGAACTAAAAGAGTAAACAGTGATTCAGTTTACTGATTTGTTGAGGTTCATCTTAATGCTGTTCTCAACTTATTTTATATTTTACAGAAAATGTTTCTTTTTATTATTTAAATACTATCTAGCATTATGGAACATTTGACTAGATTTATATTTATATTTTTCTTTAGTTTCACTTGATTTGCAAAATGAGAATAGATTTGATCTTGAGAATGGAGGCACATCCAAGTCTTCCCTTTGCCTTACCATGTTTTTTTTTTTTTTTTTTTTTTTTTTAGCTTTCTTGGGATATAATTAATAGACAAAAAGCTACAAGTACTTATTGTGTGTAATTTGATGAATTTGAATGTATACATGTATCTGGAATACAATTATCAAATCAAGATAAGAAATATATTCATTGTCTCCAAAAGTTTCTCTATGTCCCTTTGTTTTTGTTTATCTGTCTGTTTTATAAGAACACAAATACGAAGTCTACCCTCTTAACAAAAATGTAAGTGCCCACAGAAGAGGAAGAACGAACGTCTAAGCTATACCAGTTAAAGGAGCAGATGGGTGAAGAGAATTATTCTGTGAGAGATGTGTAAGGATCACGATAGAAAAGTTTTTTTTTAAAAAAATACATTCCACGAGTTTCAAGAATTGGGAAATATTTAACAATATGTTTTAGAGTTTAGAGAAAACTAAACAGAGTCTGTCAAAGTTGGTTTTAACACAGCTTCTGTTACTGTAAAGGTATCTTGCTCTTACTGTATGACTTTTCTAATAAGTTAGTAATAAGGAAACAAAATAATATTTTGACTTGGTGGCATAAATGCCTACAAAGATTTAGGATAATGTGTTACTGATATTACTGATCCTTTGTTTTTAAGGCTGGCAAATGTATATGTTATTGAAAATTGTGTATTAGAAGAGGGTAGAGAAAAATGAAATATAAGAAATCAGGTAGAAAAAATTGATAATTGAAATTGTTTACCCGCCCATAGTCAAAGCAGTTAATTTGATAAAGTCTAGGGCATTTCTTCCTCCAATATCTCAGTGAGAAAAAGGAAAAAAAAAAAAAGCTTATGGAAGTGTTCACAGTGGATGACAGGTATATAATCTTGGATTTCGAAGTAATGATGGTTGACAGAGTAAATACTGAGGGTTGAATAAAATGGCATGACTACAACTTTAGGATTCTATGAGTAAAGGAATATTGGGATGAGGGTTGCTTGTTAGAAAGTGCACATTGTCATCTGAAGAGGTTGTTTTTTAAGGGTCTGGTCCATAAGCAGGAAATCTGAAAAAAGTTATTAGATTATCTTGATGGAAGTTTGACAGGCACATAGCTAGGGCAGTGGCAGTGAGATTAAAGTTAATAATCTACTGCCTGGATAAATTTATTTTTATTTTCAATTTATCATCAGTGACTTTTAATAAATATTAACCCTAAAATCCAAGAGCAATATGATTAAAGATTAGTCTTTTTCTCCCAAATTTTTAGTTCACTACTGTGTTATCTGCTCAGCCTACCATCACAAAATAATATAGACTGAGAAGCTTATACAACAGAAATTGTATTTCTCAACATCCTGGAGGCTGGGGAGTCCAAGGTCAAGATGCTAGCAACGTGATTTCATTCTGAAGATTTTCTTTTGGATTCTAGATGGCTTTCCTCTCAATGTGTGATCCCATGACCTCTTTGTCAACATGAAGAGAAAAAGCTCTCCCTCTGTCTTCCTTTTCTAATAAAGCTACCAGCTCTGTGCAGTTAGGGCTCATCTTTAAGACTTCCTTTTAACCCTAATTGCATCCTGAAAATACTGTCTCCAAATACTGTTGCATTCGTTAGGTCTTCAACTTATGACTTTAGAGAGGATTCACTTTAGTCCATAGCACTGATCTTATCTTATTCTGTTCTATTAATATTTAATAGATTTGACTCTTAAATGTATCACTGCTATCATGCTTTTAAACTAGTAATACCTCGCTCATTATCCTTTTTCCACTGTTCTCCTGGCAAATTGCTACACCAAATTTTGACCCATTATTCCAAGTCTCTGCTACACTAGGTGTATACCACATTATAATATGCAGCTAGAAAAACATCACACAGATAAAAATGCCTTTATAATCTGAAGAATTCCAACCATTATATCATTCATACAATTTTAGACTTTCCTGGGATAATAAGCAAGATTACATTTTTTTCTAAATATACCCACATGTGAATTCCCTTTCATGAACAAATAAAGATGACCCTGAGAACAGAGCCTCAGAACCCAGATTATACAGTATGAATAGGGTTATATATAAACCTTGAAATCTAATGTTATTATGCTGGCTAGATTTTAGAATTACACATTATTTCCCTTTCATTGTCTCCTTTATTAAATGGAAAATATCTGTAACTGGGATCCTATGCTTGTCCCACATTGTATTTGGGGAGTAGATAATTTGCTTTCTTGATTCACATAGGGTCTACATATGAGAAAGAATTTCACCTCAGGATAGATCCCCAGTGTCTCACCATACATGATTTTGACAATGTAGACAGTGAGATTTGGATCTTTTGAACTGATGGATTGATGCACTGGAAATGTTATTAATAGAATCAGGTGAATGCATTTTGCCTGAGGAATGGGCATGAGTCTTTGGATATCAGAAGATGGAATATACAGTATGTAGAATAACAAACAACACCCCGACCTTCAAACACGCCCATATCTTAATCCCCAGAACCTGTGAATATATTAATTTACATGGCTAAAGCGACCCACCTGCCAGTACAGGAGACATGAGACTCAAGTTCAATCCCTGGGTTGGAAAGATCCCCTGGAGGAGGGCAGGGAAACCCACTCCAATATTCTTGCCTGGAGAATCCCACCGTCAAAGGAGACTGGAAGGCTATGGTCCATAGGGTCACAAAGAGTCAGACATGACTGAAGCGACTTAACACATCCAAAGAGAATCTCCAGATCGTTAATTAAAGATTTTGAGATGGAAAATTATGCAGGATTATCTGGGTACACTCAATATAATTACAAGGGTCATAATGAAAGAAAGAGGAGGGGAGGAGTTGATAAGTGATGTGATTATGAAAGCACTCATGAATGATGTTTTGTGAGAAGGAGACTCTGTGTGTGTGTGTGTGTGTGTGTGTGTTAGTCACTCAGTCGTGTCTGACTCTTTGTGACTCCATGGACTGTACCCTGTCAGGCTCCTCTGCCCATGGAATTCTCCAGGCAAGAACACTGGAGTGGGTTGCCATTACCCTCCCCAGGGGAGAAGGAGACTATATTCAAAAAAGAGGGTTGTCTCTAGATACTGAAAAAGGCAAATAAATGTATTCTGTCTCAGAGCCTCCAAAAGGAATATACCTCAGCACACAGAGGTTAGTCTACAGAGATGTATTTTGGACTGCTGAATTTCAGAACTGTAAAGTAATAAATTTATGTTCTTTTGAACCAAGAAGTTGTCAGAAATTTGATAAAATAATTAGTAATAAACCAACCTAGACAGCGTATTAAAAAGCAGAGACATTACTTTGCCAACAAAGGTCTGTCTAGTCAAGGCTATAGTCAGTGGTCATGTATGGATGTGAGAGTTGGACTATAAAGAAAGCTGAGCACCAAACACTCAGATCAGTCCTGAGTGTTCATTGGAAGGACTGATGTTGACGCTGAAGCTCCAATACTTTGGCCACCTGATGCGAAGGGCTGACTCATTTGAAAGGACCCTGATGTTGGGAAAGATTGAGGGCAGGAGGAGAAGGGGACGACAGAGGATGAGATGGTTGGATGGCATCACCAACTCAATGGACATGGGTTTGGGTGAACTCCAGGAGTTGGTGATGGACAGGGAGGCCTGATGTGCTGCAGTTCATGGGGTTGCAAACAGTCAGACACGACTGAGCGACTGAACTGAAAGTAGATAAATGTCTTGTTGTTCAGTCACTCAGTTGTGTCTGACTCTTTGTGGCCCCATAGACTGCAGCATGCCAGCTTCCCTGTCCGTCACCATCTCCCAGAGTTTGCTCAAACTCATGTCCATTGAGTCAGTGATGCCATCCAACGTCTTGTCCTCTGTTGTCCACTTCTCTCCCTGCCTTTGATATTTCCCAGCATCAGAGTCTTTTCTAATGAGCCAGTTCTTCATCTCAGGTGGCCAACGTATTAGAGATTCAGCATCAGTCCTTCTAATGAATATTCAAGATTGATTTCCTTTGAGATTGACAGGCTTTATCTCCTTGCAGTCCAAGGGACTCTCAAGAATCTTCTCCAACAACACAGTTCAAAAGCACCGATTCTTTGGCTCTCAATCTTCTTTATTTTCCAACTCTCAAATCCATACATGACTACTGGAAAAAAAACATAGCTTTGACTAGATGGACCTTTATTGGCAAAATAATGTCTCTGCCTATCAATACACTGTCTATGTTAGTTCTATCTTCATCCAGTCTGGAGTTCCTCGTGATATACTCTTCATATAAGTTAAATAAGCAGGGTGACAATGTACAGCATTGATGTATTCCTTTCCCAATTTGGAACCAATCTGTTGTTCCATGACCTGTTCTAGCTGTTGCTTCCTTTTTTTTTTTTTAATTTATTTTTTTATTCAAGGATAATTGCTTTACAAAATTTTGTTGTTTTCTCTCAAACCTCAACATGAATCAGCCATAGGTATACATATATCTCTTCCCTTTTCAAACTCCCTCCAACCTCCATCCCCACCACACCCCACTAGGTTGATACAGAGCCCTTGTTTGAGTTTCCTGAGCCATAGAGCAAATTCCTGTTGGCTATATATTTTACATATGATAATGCAAGTTTCCATGTTACTCTTTCCATACGTCTCACCCTCTTCTCTCCTCTCCCCATGTCCATAAGTCTATTCTCTATGTCTGTTTCCCCATTGCTGCCTTTTAAATAAATCCTTCAGTACCATTTTTCTAGTTTCTGTATATGTGTGTTAGAATATGATATTTATCTATTTCTTTCTGACTCACTTCACTCTATAATAGGTTCTAGGTTCATCCACCTCAACAGAACTGACTCAAATGTGTTCCTTTTTATGACTGATATTCCATTGTGTATATGTACCAAAATTTCTTATTCATTCATCTGTTGATGGACATCTAGGTTGCTTCCATGTTCTAGCTATTGTAAATAGTGCTGCAATGAACAATGGGATACATGTGTTTTTTTCAATTTTGGTTTTCTCAGGGTTTACACCCAGGAGTGGGATTGCTGGGTCTATTCCTTGCTTTTTAAGGAATCTCCATACAATCTTCCCTAGTGGCTGTATCAATTTACATTCCCACCAACAGTGCAAGAGTGTTCCCTTTACTCCACACCCTCTTCAGCATTTATTGTTTGTAGACTTTTCGAAGATGGCCATTCTGACCAGTGTGAGGTGATATCTCATTGCTGTTTTGATTTGCATTTCTCTAATAATGAGCGATGTTGAGCATCTTTTCATATGTGTATTAGCCATCTGTATGTCTTCTTTGGAGAAATGTCTGTTTAGGTCTTTTTCCCACTTTTTGATTGAGTTGTTTGCTTTTCTAGCATTGAGTTGTATGAGCTGCTTGTATATTTTGGAAATTAATCCCTTTGTCAGTTGTTTCATTTGCTATTATTTTCTCCCATTCTGAGGGTTGTCTTTTCACCTTGCTTACAGTTTTCTTTGCTGTGCAAAAGTGTGTAAGTTTAATTATGTCCCACTTGTTTTGTTTTTGTTTTTGTTTTTTTTACTTTTGTTTTCATTTCCATTACTCTAAAGGGGGGTCATAGAGGAACTCACTTTGATTTATGTCATCAAGTGTTTTACCTATGTTTTCCTCTAAGAGTTTTATAGTTTCTGGTCTTACATTTAAGTCTTTAATCCATTTTGAGTTTATCTTTGGGTATGGTGTTAGGAAGTGTTCTAATTTTATTCTTTTACATGTATCTGTTCAGTTTTCCCAGCACCATTTATTGAAGAGGCTGTCTTTGCTCTATTAAATATTCATGCCTCCTTTGTCAAAAATAAGGCACCCATAGGTGCATAGGTTTATTTCTGGGCTTTCTATCTTGTTCCATTGGTCTATATTTCTGTTTTTGTGCCAGTATCATCCTCTCTTGATGACTATAGCTTTGCAATATAATCTGAAGTCAGGAACATTGATTCCTCCAGCTCCATTCTTCTTTCTCAAGACTGCTTTGGCTATTCAGGGTCTTTTGTATTTCCATATGAATTGTGAAAAATTTTGTTCTAGTTCTGTGAAAAATGCCATTGGTAATTTGATAGGGATAGCACTGAATCTGTAGATTACATTTGGTAGTTTAGTCATTTTCACAATATTGATTCTTCCTACCCAGGAACATAGAATATCTCTCCATCTGTTTATGTCAACTATGAATCTTTCATTGGTGTCTTATAATTCTCTTGTCTCCTTAGGTAAGTTTATTCCTAGATATTTATTTCTTTTTGTTGCAGTGGTGAATGAGCTTCATTCCTTAATTTCTCTTTCTGATTTTTCATTGTTAGTATATAGAAATGCGAGTGATTTCTGTGTATTGATTTTATATCCTGCAACTTTGCTAAATTCACTGACTAGCTCTAGTAATTTTCTATTCCTGTCTTTAGGGTTTTCTGTGTACAGTATTATGTAATCTGCAAACAGTGAGAGCTTTATTTATTCTCTGATCAGGATTCCTTTTATTTATTTTTCTTCTCTGATTGCTGTTGCTTCTTGACCAGCATATAGGTTTCTCAGGAGGCAGGCAAGGTGGTCTGCTATTCTCATCTCTAAGAATTTTCCACAGTCTGTTGTGATCCACACAGTCAAAGGCTTTGGTGTAGTCAATAAAGCAGAAGTAGATGTTTTTCTGGAATTCTCTTGCTTTTTCTATGATCAAATGGATGTTTGCAATTTGATCTCTGGTTCCTCTGCCTTTTTAAAATCCATCTTGAACATCTGGAAGTTCATGGTTAACATACTGTTGAAACCTGGCTTGGGGAATTTTTACTTGTTAGCATGTGAACAGAGTGCAGATGTGTGGTGGTTTGAACATTCTATGACCTTGCCTTTCTTTGGGGATTGGAATGAAAACTGACCTTTTTCCAGTCCTGTGGACACTGCTGAGCTGTTCCTGTTTGCTGGCATATTGAGTGCAGCACTTTAACAGCATCATCTTTTAGGATTTGAAATAGCTCAGCTGGAATTCCGTCACCTCCACTAACTTTGTTTGTAGTGATATGCTTCCTAACAACCTACTTGACTTTGTACTCCAGGATGTTTGGTTCTGAGTTAATGATGACAATTTCATAGTTTTCTGGATCATTAAGATCTTTTCTGTATATTTCTTTTATGTATTTTTGCCACCTCTTTTTAATATATTTTTCATCTATTAGCTCCATAAATCTTACTCTATTTTCATCAGAGACTCCTTAAACTACCTCCCTTTTCTCCAAAAATTTCACCGTGTCACTTCTTTTCCTACCCTCGGTACAAACTTTATCTCCTACTTTGCAAATAGTATTATTTTTCAGAAAATCCAGTGTGCTACACACAATACTCCCAGCATATAAAATTTTCATGTACAAGGTTCTAATAGATTTTATTAATGAAAATGAAGAAAAGCACTCTCATCAGAGAGTTAATACAGAATTAATGAAAGTCAATAGAAATACTAAAAGGGGTTCAGTCTTGAGCAAATGTGAAGTGGAGGATTTTGGAGAAGGTAATGGCAACCCTCTCCTGTACTCTTGCCTGGAAACTTTCATGGACGGATGAGCCTGGTAGGCTGCAGTCCATGTGGTCATGAAGAGTCAGACATGACTGAGCGACTTCACTTTCACTTTTCACTTTCATGCATTGGAGAAGGAAATGGCAACCCACTTCCTGGAGAATCCCAGGAGCGGAGGAGCCTAGTAGGCTGCCATCTATGGGGTTGCACAGAGTTGGACATGACTGAAGCAAGTTAGCAGCAGCAGCAGCAGCAGCATGTACACATACAAGTAATGTGATAGAAAAGCATGTTTTAGAGTTAAGATAATAACTACTTTTTAGACACACAACAATAATCAAAAATAGAATTGGAGAGGTCAGAGTTAAGAGTAATCTAGTCCATCTACCTTATTTTTTTAACATAAGAAACATAACTTATTAAATATGAAAGACTTGGTTCCAGGTAAATATTCAGTAATAAATTCAGGGCTGAATTTTAAGTTATCTGAAAATATTTCATTTTCCTTATATTCTGCTGCTGCTGCTAAGTCTCTTCAGTCGTGTCTGACTCTGTGAGACCCCAGAGACGGCAGCCCACCAGGCTCCCCCATCCCTGGGATTCTCCAGGCAAGAATACTGGAGTGTGTTGCCATTTCCTTCTCCAAAGCATGAAAGTGAAAAGTGAAAGTGAAGTCGCTCAGTCGTGTCCGACTCTTAGCGACCCCATGGACTGCAGCCTACCAGGCTCCTCCGTCCATGAGATTTTCCAGGCAAGAGTACTGGAGGGGAATGCCCTTCTAATATTTCTCTATTTAGAATCCTTTTTTTTTTTTTTCTGAACTGTCTCTAAAACTCCCATCAAAGTGATATATTAACCTCATTAGCTACTTTAACTTCTGCTGGAAATGATATTTTATACTTTGTATTATCAGAGTCTGTCATTCAAAAATTATTATGACTTTAGTTCATTGGGAAATTACAAATTGTTTACTCTTTATATAAAAGATTTTTTGTGACTGCAATTTTAAAAATCAGATAATGTATCATTACTGCCACATTGTGCCATTGTTGACACACTGACAACAACAATGCTCACAGACTCTGTTCATTTTCAACAGACTATAATTTTGTGACATAATGTTATGTGCTGTCTATTGTTTAATTTGAGTCTTTCAATACCAATAGCCAATTGAATGTATGTCTCAGACTATGAATTAATAGCCATACAATTATTTAAATCTTTAGGTTGTTGCCTTGAACTGTCGGTACGTATCTTAAATGCCAATAATGCTTATGTATCTATAACTCTATGTTATAAAGTTTGTGTTTATGCTTAAAAAATAGAACCAAGCTCTTTCTAAGAGACAACTACATTTTAGCTAAAAACTGTGTCATTAATTTCATTCCATCTCCTTGAAATATGCACATACAAATGAATATTAAAAGTATTTCAGTTCATTTGTAATATAAATCAAAATTTAATTGAATATATAAAACATCCTGTTGTTTTCCTTAAATGATACCAATTTCATATATACTGTTATGTATCTCTATAAGGCATTAAATGGCCTCCCAGGTGGCTCAGTGGTAAATAATTCACCTGCCAGTGAAGGAGATGCAGTTTCAATCCCTATGTCAAGAAGATCCTCTGGAGAAGGAAATGGCAACCTACTCTTTTCCAGTATTCTTGCCTGGAAAATCCCATGGACAGAGGAGTCTGGCAGGCTACAGTTGATGGAGTCACAAAAAAATCAGACACAACTTAGCAACTAAACAACACCAACA
>NW_011494708.1:12171841-12195433 GCF_000754665.1 Bison bison bison | reverse complement strand
AACATTTAGACACTACTTACCAACTAAACAACACCAACAGAAATCCATTAAAAATTACCAACTTTGTCATTTTTTAACATCATAAATATATGCTACATATGCTGTTATATTACAGCAGGTTCCTTTGATGTCAGAGGTGTTTTCATATACCAGAGGAAACTTTTTAAAATATTTGTTCAATGCCCCAAAACTTGTCTAGTTGAACGATTGACAAATGCTTTGCTCAAATCTTTATTTATTGATTATAAATTCATTAATAAAATCAATATACTTGAATAATAGAGATGACAATCCAAATGAACTTTTCAGTCACCAAAAGATACACATTATTTATATGTGAGCAGTTATTAAAATGTTATTGATGCTATTGAGTTAAACCTATCAGTACAAATCCTTCTAAAAAGTTAAGTAGTTTTTTTTATAATACTCCTTACTATAGTTGCAACTTTTATTATCTCTAATATTTAAGTAAATTTGCTAGGTATCACTTTTTCTTGATTTTGTCTCTTTTGAAACCTGGACCTTGTGGTATGGTCAAATCTCATAGAGTTGATTCACCTGAGATAAAAAATTATACTTGTTATATAATGGAAAGTTTTCACTGTTGTCTTACCCATAGATTTAAATTATTTTTAAGTTTTAGCTTTGCCATATCTTAATTTGTGTACATCCAGTGATACCTGGCATGATAAAATTGTCATGATTATGTAGAGCTGATTTATTACTGTTGTTAAAAATGTATGTTTTTCTCATTAGTATTTCATAATAATTAGTAAGGTCTGTTATAATTAGAAGAGGTTTAATTTCCTATGATATGAGGAATTGTGTGTCATATTAACTCATCTTTTAGAATATTTGTCTAATTTATCAATTTAAATATACTATTATACATTCTTTCTAATTAGATTTTGTATAATATCCACCAGCATAATTCAAATAGTGGACTCACTTTCCATCTTCATATTTTATATGAACCCACTAATACTGATAAAAACTTTTTAATCCTTGGATGATTCCTGATATTTGAAGAACTGTTTTGACACAGCAGATTTTGTTCACCCCTTCATTATTCTGTAGATATTAACTAATATATGCCTACATTGTAACTAGGCATATTGTACATACATTGTAACTACTTGAAAAAAGTAGTGAACCCATAAGTCAACTCTTCAACAAATCACTTTTCTAATTATTAAGACTATAAAAGTACAAATTTTCTATCATGCTTTCTTTATAGCTTATTTATTTGTATTATAAATTAGTCTTCTTCACAGTGTCAGTCATCAGTAAGTACTAGTGTCATATTATAAGTTTATTATGATAAATCTTTTTATCATAAAGTTTACTTTATCATGATAAAAATACTTTATTATGATAACTTTTATAATGGCAGGATAGTTATTGTTTGATTTAAATGAAATTGTAATAGCCTTACTAGAGGTTATTGCCTTAACTAGCTTCTTTGTCATTTTGCAACTAATATGTTGCTATTGAAAGCATAATGATTGAGCATGAACTCTAAAACAGACAGCCAGAATTCTAACCCTATCCTTGCTAGCAGTTGTAACCTCAAGAAGTTTATTTAACCTCATGTTTCTGATCTGTCAAATGGAGGCAATAATAGTTTAAACCTCACAATGCTATGGTGAGGATGAAAGAAGATAATGCCATAAACACATGGAACGGTGCTTGTTAAATAGTTATTCATATTAAACATTTAATAACTATTAGCTACCAGTACTCTAGTTTGGTTGTTGCTTTTATTATCATCATGTTATTATTAGACACATAAGAATATTCCAGAAAGATTTATTTTTTCTAATTAAGATATGTAGACCAGTTGGTCTCCAAGCTTATCAGTTCAATTCAGGTCAGTTGCTCAGTTGTGTCTGACTCTTTGCGACCCCATGAATCGCAGCACACCAGGCCTCCCTGTCCATCATCAACTCCCGGAGTTCACTGAGACTCATGTCCATCGAGTCGGTGATGCCATCCAGCCATCTCATCCTCTGTCGTCCCCTTCTCCTCCTGCTCCCAATCCCTCCCACCATCAGAGTCTTTTCCAATGAGTCAACTCTTCGTATGAGGTGGCCAAAGTACTGGAGTTTCAGCTTCAGCATCATTCCCTCCAAAGAAATCCCAGGGCTGATCTCCTCTAGGATGGACTGGTTGGATCTCCTTGCAGTCCAAGGGACTCTCAAGAGTCTTCTCCAACACCACAGTTCAAAAGCATCAATTCTTCAGCACTCAGCCTTCTTCACAGTCCAACTCTCACATCCATACGTGACCACAGGAAAAACCATAGCCTTGATAGACGAACCTTTGTTGGCAAAGTAATGTCTCTGCTTTTGAATATACTATCTAGGTTGGTCATAACTTTCCTTCCAAGGAATAAGCGTCTTTTAATTTCATGGCTGCAGTCATCATCTGCAGTGATTTTGGAGCCCCAAAAAATAAAGTCTGACACTGTTTCCCATCTATTTCCCATAAAGTGATGGGACCAGATGCCATGATCTTCGTTTTCTGAACGTTGAGCCCTAAGCCAACTTTTTCATTCTCCATTTTCACTTTCATCAAGAGGTTTTTTGGTTCCTCTTCACTTTCTGCCATAAGGGTGGTGTCATCTGCATATCTGAGGTTATTGATATTTCTCCTGGCAATCTTGATTCCAGCTCGTGTTTCTTCCAGTCCGATGTACTCTGCATATAAGTTAAATAAACAGGGTGACAATATACAGCCTTGACGTACTCCTTTTCCTATTTGGAACCAGTCTGTTTTTCCATGGCCAGTTCTAACTGTTGCTTCCTGACCTGCATACAAATTTCTCAAGAGGCAGATCAGGTGGTCTGGTATTCCCATCTCTTTCAGAATTTTCCACAGTTTATTGTGATCCACACAGTCAAAGGCTTTGGCATAGTCAATAAAGCAGAAATAGATGTTTTCCTGGAACTCTCTTGCTTTTTCCATGATCCAGTGGATGTTGGCAGTTTGATCTCTGGTTCCTCTGCCTTTTCTAAAACCAGCTTGAACATCAGGAAGTTCACGGTTCACATATTGCTGAAGCCCAGCTTGGAGAATTTTGAGCATTACTTTACTAGCATGTGAGATGAGTGCAATTGTGTGGTAGTTTGAGCATTCTTTGGTACTGCCTTTCTTTGGGATTGGAATGAAAACTGACCTTTTCCAGAGCTGGATCATAAAGAAGGCTAAGCACTGAAGAGTTGATGCTTTTTAATTCTGGTGCTGGAGAAGACTCTTGAGAATCCCATGTACAGCAAAGAAATCAAACCAGTCAATCCTAAAGGAAATCAATCCTGCATATTTACTAAACAGATTTATTATGAAGCTCCAATATTTTGCCATCTGATGCAAAGAACTGACTCATTGGAAAAGACTCTGATGCTTGGAAAGTCTAAAGAAGGAGAAGGGGATAGCAGAGGTTGAGATGGTTCGATGGCATCACTGACTCAGTGGGCATGAGTTTAAGCAAACTCTGGGAGACGGTGAAGGACAGAGAAGCCTAGCTTTCTACAGACCAGTTGCAAACTGTCAGACATGACTTAGCAACTCAACAAAACCAAAATTGTACCTAGATGTTCATGACAGCATGATTCCTATAACCAAAAAGTGTAAACAAATGTCCATCATATGATGAGTGGATAAATTAAATGTGGTATATCCATACAATGGAATAGTATTTATTTCAAAATGAATAAATTAATGATAAATGCTACAGCATGGATGAACCTTGAAAACATTATGCTAAGTAAACTAACTAGTCATATATTACATGATTCTATTTATACAAAATGCTCTGAAAAGACATCTCTTGAAACAGAAGGTGGCATTGTGGTTGTCTGTGATTAGCAGTATGTTAGCAGTCACTATTAACAGGAAGGGGATTTCTTACTGAGGTGATGAAAATGTTCTAAAATTGACTGTGGTGATGGTGCACATAGCTCTGAATATACTAAAACCTACTGAACTGTACACTTTAAACGGGTGAATTATGGCATATGAATTATATCTCAAAGGCTATTTAAACATTAGAGGACACAGCCATAAAATTATACTAGAAGGATCAATAAAATCTCATAGTTCCAAGTAAGAGATAATTTTTGCACTCAGTTTTATAACAAGACTGACTCAACATCAGTAGCAGCATTCATGCTGACAACTCTTCTATGTCTCTCTATTTTTGGATTTTCAGAGTTAATAGATTAACATTAAAAGAAATATGATAAGCATCACTTATGCGAAATAGATGGGGAAACAGTGGAAACAGTGTCACACTTTACTTTTTTGGGCTCCAAAATCACTGCAGATGGTGACTGCAGCCATAAAATTAAAAGATGCTTATTCCTTGGAAGGAAAGTTATGACCAACCTAGATAGCATATTCAAAAGCAGAGACATTACTTTGCCAACAAAGGTCCAGCTAGTCAAGGCTATGGTTTTTCCAGTGGTCATGTATGGATGTGAGAGTTGGACTGTGAAGAAGGCTGAGTGCTGAAGAATTGATGCTTTTGAACTGTGGTGTTGGAGAAGACTCTTGAGAGTCCCTTGGACTGCAAGGAGATCCAACCAGTCCATCCTAGAGGAGATCAGCCCTGGGATTTCTTTGGAGGGAATGATGCTGAAGCTGAAACTCCAGTACTTTGGCCACCTCATACGAAGAGTTGACTCATTGGAAAAGACTCTGATGGTGGGAGGGATTGGGGGCAGGAGGAGAAGGGGACGACAGAGGATGAGATGGCTGGATGGCATCACCGACTTGATGGACATGAGTCTCAGTGCACTCCGGGAGTTGGTGATGGACAGGGAGGCCTGGCGTACTGCGATTCATGGGGTCACAAAGAGTTGGACACGACTTAGCGACTGATCTGATCTGATCTTATATCCATACATGACTACCGAAAACACCATAACTTTGACTCTTATGAATATTTGTCAGCAAAGTGGTGTCTCTAGTTTTTAGTACACTATCTTGGTTTGTCATAGCTTTTCTTACAAGGAGAAAGTGTCTTTTAATTTCATAGCTACAGTCACCATCCACAATGATTTTGGAGCCCAAGAAAACAAAATCTTTCACTGTTTCCACTTTTTCCCCATCTATTTGCCATGCAGTAATGGGACTGGATGCCATGATCTTTATTTTTTGAATGTTGAGTTTTAACCCAGCTTTTTTACTCTCCTCTTTCACCCTCATTAAGAAGCTCTTTAGTTCCTCTTTGCTTTCTGCCATTAGAGTGGTATCATCTGCATATCTGAATTTGTTGATATTTCTCCCAGTAATCTTGATAGAAGTTTGTGATTCATCCAGCCTTTCATGTTGCATGATGGACTCTGCATAGAAGTTAAGTAAGCAGAGTGACAATATACAGCTGTGACATACTCCTTTCCCAATTTTGAACCAGTTCATTTTTCCATGTCCAGTTTTAACTATTGCTTCTTGACCTGCATACAGGCTTCTTAGAAGACAGGTAAGGTGGTCTGGTACTTTTATCTCTTTGAGAATTTTCCAAAGTTTTTTGTTATAAACACAGTCAAAGGCTTTAGTGTACTCAATGATGCAGAAGTATGTGTTTTTCTGGAATTCTCTTGCTTTTTCTATGATCCAAAGGATATTAGCAATTCGATAACTGGTTCCTCTGCCTTTTCTAAATCCAGCTTGTATATCTGGAAGTTCTCAGTTTATCTGCTGCTGAAGCCTGGCTTAAAGGATTTTGAGCATAATCTACTAGTGTGCGAAATGAGCACAATTGTTTGGTAGTTTGAACATTTGGGGCATTGCTTTTCTTTGGAATTGAAATGAAAACAGACCTTTTCCAGTCCTGTGGCCACTGCTGAGTTTTCCAAATTTGCTGGCTTATTGAGTGCAACCCTTTAACGGCATAATTATTTAGAATTTTAAATAACTAAACCAAAATTCTAACACCTCCACTAGCTTTGTTCATAGTAATGCTTCCTAAGGCCCACATGACTTCATACTCCAAGATGTCTGGCTCTAGATGAGTGACCATAACATTGTGATTTTCTGGGTCATTAAGACCTATTTTGTATAATTCTTGCCACCTCTTAGTCTCTTCTGCTTCTGTTAGGTCCTTACCGTTTCTGTACTTTATCATGCCTATCCTCATATGAAAAGTTAACTTGATAATTCCCAATTTTCTTGAAAAGATCTCTACTCTCTCCCATTCTATTGTTTTCCTCTATTTCTTTGCATTGTTCCCTTAAGAAGACTTTTTTATCTCTCTATTGCTGTTCTCTGAAACTGAGCATTCAGTTGGGTATATCTTTCCCTTCCTCCATTGCTTTTTGCTTACAAATTGTTTTAATTCATTTTATTTTTCCCTGCAGAAATTTTTATATTTTCTAAATTGCTAACAATACTATTGAAAGAATTATTTATCAAAGGAATTGTAGAAATTTTCTGTATTGTTACATATTTATTTTACCTATAACTTAATATAGGTTATATTTTCAGATGTAAAACTCTTTAATACTCTTTTTAGGCAGAGTTCAAAAGCACTGCCTTTGAACTTTTGAGTCATGTTGTTGGGTGAGACACTTGAGAGTCCCTTGGACTGCAAGGAGATTAAGCCAGTCAGTCCTAAAGGAAATCAGTCCTGAATATTCATTGGAAGGACTGACGCTTAAGCTGAAACTCCAATACTTTGGCCACCCGATGAAAAGAGCTGACTCATTAGAAAATAACCTGATGCTGCTAAAGACTGAAGGCAGGAGGAGAAGGGGATGGCAGAAGATGAGATGGTTGGATGCATCACTGACTCAATGGACATGAGTTTGAGAAAGCTCCAGGAGATGCTGAAGGACAGGGAAGACTGGTGTGCTTCAGTCCATGGGGTCACAAAAAGTTGGACATGACTGAGTGACTAAACAACAACATTCACAATTAGTTAGCACATTATGGTTTTGAAAATGGTGAATAAATACTCCTGATTATTACAATGGAAAAGAAGCATGGTTTTTAGGATATGAGCCTTAGAGTATGTAGAGTTATCATTCACCTTTCTAAGCATTGTGTAAAACTGCCTTGGGCTTCCAAGGTGGTGCTAGTGGTAAAAACATCCCTGCGAATGCAGGAGACCTAAAAGCCACAGTCTCAACCCCGGATTGGCATGATCCTCTAGAAGATGGCAATGCCTCCCATCCAGTATTCTTGCCTGGAGAATCCCATAAACAGAGGAGTGTGGCTAACTACAGTCCATCCAGTCACAAAGTCAGACATGACTGAAGCAACTTGGCATGCATACACACATGCCACTGCTTTAATTGGTAGATTACCACCAATTCATAATTTATTTTATAGCTGAATAAGAATGAAGCAAACCTCATTTTCCAGGTAAAACCAGATTAGTATTACTACAATTATGGTCTTAACACTGGCTGGTCAAAGGATGAATCATGTGTTCTAACAATAATAAAATCAGTTTTGAGCACATGCCTTAATAACATTCACATTTCATATGTTTTGTCAAATGATGTGATTTTAATAATGCAATTCTGGAGTCTACCATTACAAAGGATTGCTCAATTAAGAATTTTTGTCATGTGGGTGATATAATTTTAGTTCCAGTTGACAGGACCAAAGGCCTATTTTTAGAGAGGTGGCCTTATTCCTCCACAGTGTGTAGAGGATTGAGAGTCAGAATGAAGAATGCCTGATATCACCCATAAAACAGCCTTATAATGTTCATGAGGCAGTGAGTTAAATGGTAGTGTAAGCTTTGAGGGAAGTGTTGTAGCCATTAATCTTAAAGTGTGTTCTGCTTGTAATAAATATTGAGTGCATCATAGTTTGGCCTTTCCACTCATAATTTTTGAAAATATAGTCCCTTTAGTATTTATGTTGTTTTCTGTTCTAAGGAATGTGTTCATGGAAGAACATTATTTTCCAATAATTCTTATAGACAAAATTCTTAAATAATTCCAGAATAATTCAACCAGCAATCATAGTATCTAGTGTAATCTCTGAAGCACTTCATTTTCCTCTAGAAAATGTTAAAAAAAGTAGTACCCTTTTCCTTCAGTGCTTGTGTAATATAGATGTAGATGTTTGTTTTCCAGTCACAAAACTGTGTCTGACTCTGCATCACCATGACCTGAAACACTCCAGGCTCACCTGTCCTCCACTATCTCCGGAAATTTGCTCAAAATCATGTATATTGAGTTCAGTTCAGTTCAGTCACTCGTCGATTAACTCTTTATGATCCCATGAACCACAGCACGCCAGGCTTCCCTGTCCATCACCAACTCCTGTAGTTTACCCAAACTCATGTCCATTGAGTCGGTGATGCCTTCCAACCATCTTATCCTCTGTCATCCACTTCTCCTTCTGCTGTCAATTTTTCCCAGCATCATGGTCTTTTCAAATGAGTCACCTTTTCGCATCAGGTGGCCAAAGTCTTGGAGTTTCAGCTTCAACATCAGTCCTTCCAATGAACACCCAGATCTGATCTCCTTTAGGATGAAGGAGAAGGACTCATTGAAGTCCAAGGCACTCTCAAGAGTCTTCTCCAACACCACAGTTCAAAAGCATCAATTCTTCGGCACTCAGCTTTCTTTACAGTCCAACTCTCACATCTATACAGGACTACTGGAAAAACCATAGCCTTGACTAGATGGACCTTTGTTGACAAAGTAATGTCTGCTTTTTAATATGCTGTCGAGGCTGGTCAAAACTTTCCATCCTAGGAGTAAGCATCTTTTAATTTCATGGCTGCAATCACCATCTGCAGTGATTTTGGAACCCCAAAAAATAAAGTTAGACACTGTTTCCACTGTTTCCCCATCTATTTGCCATGAAATGAAGGGACCAGATGTCACAATCTTAGTTTTCTGAATGTTGAGCTTTCAGCCAACTTTTTCACACTCCTCATTCACTTTCATCAAGAGGCTATTTAGTTCCTCTTCACTTTCTGCCATAACGTTGGTGTCATCTGTATATCTGAGGTTACTGATGTTTCTCCCAGCAATCTTTATTCCAGCTTGTGCTTCTTCCAGCTCAGAGTTTCTCATAATGTACTCTGCATATAAGTTAAATAAGCAGGGTGACAATATACAGCCTTGACATACTCCTTTTCCTATTTGCAACCAGTCTGTTGTTCCATATCCAGGTCTAACTGTTGTTTCCTGATCTGCATACAGGTTTATCAAGAGGCAGATCAGGTGGCCTGGTGTTCCCATCTCTTTCAGAATTTTCCACAGTTTATTGTGATCCACACAGTCAAAGGCTTTGGCATAGTCAATAAAGCAGAAGAAGATGTTTTTCTGGAACTCTCTTGCTTTTTCCATGATCCAGCAAATGTTGGCAATTTGATCTCTGGTTCCTCTGCCTTTTCTAAAACCAGCTTGAACATCTGGATGTTCACGGTTTATGTATTGCTGAAGTCTGACTTGAATAATTTTGAGCATTACTTTACTAGCCTGTGAGATGAGTGCAATTGTGCAGTACTTTGAGCTTTTGTTGGCATTGCCTTTTTTTGGGATTGGAATGAAAACTGAACTTTTCCAGTCCTATGGCCACTACTAAGTTTTCCAAATTTGCGGGCATATTGAGTGTAGCACTTTCAATGCATCGTCTTTTAGGATTTGAAATAGCTCAACTGGAATTCCATCACCTCCACTAGCTTTATTCATAGTGATGCTTCTTCAGGCCCACTTGACTTCACATTCCAGGATGTCTAGCTCTAGGTGAGTGATCGCACCATCGTGATTTTCTGGTTCGTGGAGATCTTTTTTGTACAGTTTTCTGTGTTTTTGCCACCTCTTCTTAATATTGTTTACTTCTGTTAGGTCATACAATTTCTGTCCTTTATTGAGCCCATATTTGCATAAAATGTTTCCTTGGTATCTTTAATTTTCTTGAAGAGATCTCTTGTCTTTCACATTCTATTGTTTTCCTCTATTTCTTTGCGCTAATCACAGAGGAAGGCTTTCTTATCTTTCCTTTCTATTCTTTGGAAATCTTCATTGAAATGGATATATCTTGCCTTTTCCCCTTTGCTTTTCACTTCTCTTCTTTTGACAGCTATTTGTAAGGCCTCCTCAAACAGCCATTTTGCTTTTTTGCTTTTCTTTTTCTTGGGGATGGTCTTGATCCCTGTCTCCTGTAGAATGTCACAAACCTCCATCCGTAGTTCATCAGGCACTCTGTCTATCAGATCTAGTCCCTTAAATCTATTTCTCACTTTCTCTGTATAATCATAAGGGATTTGATTTAGCTCCTATCTGAATGGTCTAATGGTTTTCCCCACTTTCTTCAATTTAAGTCTGAATTCGGCAATAAGGAGTTCATGATATGAGCCATAGTCAGCTCCTGGTCTTGTTTTTGCTGACTGTATAGAGCTTCTCCATCTTTGGCTGCAAAGAGTATAATCAATCTGATTTTGGTGTTAATCATCTGGTGATGTCCATGTGTAGAGTCTTCTCTTGTGTTGTTGGAAGAGGGTGTTTGCTATGACCAGTGCATTCTTTTGGCAGAACTCTATTAGCCTTTGCCCTGCTTCATTTTGTACTCCAAGGCCAAATTTGCCTATTACTCCAGGTTTCTTGACTTCCTACTTTTGCATTCCAGTCCCCTGTAATGAAAAGAATGACAGAATGTGGTCCACTGGAGAAGGGAATGGCAAACCACTTCAATATTCTTACCTTGAGAATCCCATGAACAATATGACAATGAAAAATGATAGGACACTAAAACATGAGCTCCCCAGGTCATTATGTGCCCAATATGCTACTGGAAATCAGTGGAGAAATAACTCCAGAAAGAATGAAGGGATGGAGCCAAAGCAAAAGCAACACCCAGTTGTGGATGTGACTGGTGATAGAAGCAAGGTCTGTAGTTGTACAGAGCAATATTGCATATGAACCTAGAAAATTTGGTCCATGAATCAAGGCAAATGGGAAGTGCACAAAGAGGAGACTGCAAGAGTGAACATCAACATTCTATGAATCAGTGAACTAAAATGGACTGGAATTGGTGAATTTAACTCAGATAATCATTGTATCTATTACTGTGGGCAGGAATCCCTTAGAAGAAATGGAGTAGCCATCATGGTCAACAAAAGAGTCAAAATGCAGTACTTAGATGCAATCTCAGAAATGATAGAATGATCTCTGTTCATTTTCAAGGCAAACCATTCAATATCACGGTAATCCAAGTCCATGCCCCGACCAGTAATGCTGAAGAAGCTGAAGTTGAACGGTTCTATGAAGACCTATAAGACATTTTAGAACTAAGACCCAGAAAAGTTGTCCATTGAGTAGGTAATGATAAACAGATTTCTAGACCATTTTTTCCAAGATTACCTTGCCATACTGATTAATAACTATAGCCCCATTTATACGGCCAGAGTGCCAAAATTAAATGATACACTAGTGACTGAAATTAATTACTGTGTTTACTGAAGGGGGGAATTTGGAAGAGTAAAAAAAAAAAAAAAGAAATGAGATAGAAACAATAAGTACAGACTTATTTAAGGTGGCATGTCTTGTCCCTGTTTAATATGAAACAAATATAATTATAAGGAAATTATTAAATTTATAAAAGAAGTAATTGGTTAATCCATATTCTGCAAAAAAATTTACAAGCATAATACTACAGAGGATGAATATATTACATTCTAACTACATATCAAGTGGACTTCTTAGTCCATTTGGCTGCTATAATAAAACACCATAAACTAGGTAGTCTGTAAAGAAGAAAAATTTACTTCTCATAGTTCTGGAGGCTAAGAATTCTATTAGTAAGACCATTACATGGTGGAAGGAGTAAGGGAGCTCTGTGAACCTTCTTTCATAAGGGCAGTAAGCCCATTCATGACTGCTCTACCCTCCTGACCTAATCATCTCCCAAAGGCCACTTCTCCAAATACCATCACTTTGGGAATTGGATTTTAACATATGAATTTGGATTGATACATACATTCAGCTATATATATAACAATCTGAAATTAGTTTGTAGTGTGTCCTCACCAGTAACTCATAGTTGGCCTGAGCAATATGAATTCCTGTCTGTGTTCCCAGTTTGTTATTGTCACACTTGTCCTTCTCTATGCTGGACTGTCTTGATTTTCGATTTAGGATTCGTAGCAATTTAATTTTCAACTTTAGTCTTCTTTTAAATATATCAAATTGCTCTGGCACTTAGATTTGGTTAAAAGAGTTAAGTGATCATGGAGCAATTTTATTTTTAAATTTAATATTTATAAGACATCAGAAATTGCATCTACTGCTAGTTACATCTGTGACAACCAGTTTTGATGTCAGACTAAACATTGTGAGGGGATATGTATACCCAAACACACAGATATTCAGAAATGTGTATATTCAAAAATACATAATCAAATTTATTTTTTTCAAAATTCTTCAAGGATATTGAAGCACAAGAATTCTAAACGCATCAGTTTAAAGGTTATTAAACACTTTTACGTTCCTTAATCAGAGGTTCTTAAGTGCAAGTAGAAGTGTGATCTATGTACCTTAAGAATTTAAATGCAAAATTTAAGGTTAGTGTTTCTGTCTTTTGGTTTTTGATTTTTTACTAATTTTTTAATCAGTAATTTATCCTAAGATTCTCATGTCAACAAGCCAAAAGTTGTATAAAATTATATCATTTCAATTTCTGTTTTTACAAAATAATTATATTATAAAAGTTAAATTTAACACTCAAGTTTTTTGAGATTTGTCTTTATGAAAACTGTGAACACATGGGAAATGAGCACATAAGAAATGTCTTTGCTTTGAAAGCATTATTGGCAACGCAGTCACCTTCATTTAAGTGTTTTGATGTCCCATTAAAATTTAATTCATATATCATTTACAGAAATTGTTTATGAAGAAAAATTTATATCTCCTCAGCTATCTGGTTAGATTATTTTATGGTTTTATCTTTTTGTGTTAAGAGCACTTAACTTTACCTATACTCTTTGAAAATGTTAAGTGTTTAATACACTATTATTGGCTATAACTATACTGCTGTACATTAGATTTCCAGAGTTTATTCATCCTGCTTAACTGAAACTTTATGGCCCTTGATTAGTATCTCCAGAACTCCCCCTCACCCTAGCCCCTAGCAACTGCTATTCCATCCTTTGGTTCCATGAATTTGGCTGTTTTAGATATTTCATATAACTGGAATCATGCAATATTTGTCAACCAATACCTGACTTATTTTACTTAACATAATATTTTCAGGGTTTGTCCATGTTTTCTCACACTTCAAAATTTCCTTATTTTTTTTTAAAGTTGAATAGTATTCCATTGTATGTGCATACCACATTTTCTTATTCATTCATATGTTGATGAACATTCCAGTTGTATCCATATCCCATCTGTTGTGAATAGTGCTGCAATGAACATAGGAGTGTTAATTCACATTTCCTAGATGTCCTGATTTCAACTATTTTGCATAAATACCCAGAAGTGGGATTGCTGGATCATATAGTAGTTCTATTTTTAATTTTTTGAAAAATCTCCATACCATATTCTATATAAGCTATATTATTGGCATTCTCAAGACCAGTTTGAAAATGGTCCAATTTTCTCCACTTCTTATTACATGTTACTTTTTTGGTGATGATGAAGGGGAATAATAGTTATTGTGAAGGTGTGAGGTAACATCTCATTGTAGTTTTTTCATTTCCATAATGATTGGACATTGAATTAACATGGAAATGGCTTTGAACTTTCTTTTTCATGTACTTGTTGGATATTTGTATGTCTTCTTTGGAAAAACATCTATTCAAATCAACAGCCTATTTTTGAATCCAGTTATTACTTTGGCTTTTTTATTGTTGTTTTTAAGGTATTGATTTGTAGGAGTCTCTTACATATTTTGGGATTTACAAAATCCCAAATTTAGCCACCTTATGATTTGATAGGGGAGTTTAGTCCATTTGTATTTGTTTCTTGCAAAGCTTAAACTATTTATTTCATTTTTTACAATAGATCCTTGCTGGTTACCTACTTTAAATATAGCACTGTGTACATGTCAATCTCCAAATCCAAGTCTGTCTCTCCCCTGTCACCCTTCCCCCCAGTAAACATATGTTCATTCTCTAAGTCTATGAGTCTGTTTCTGTTAGTCCATTTACATTTAAAGTAATTATTGATCATGAAGAACTTATTATTGCCATTTTGTTAGTTGTTTTCTTTTAGTAGTATAGTTCCTTTGTCTTTCTTTTCATCTCTTGTCTTCCTCTGTGTTTTGTTGATTTTTTTTGTATCGATGTCCTTTGATTCATTTTTATTTAAATCAATTTTTAGTTATATATTTCTAGCAGCTTACATGAAATATGTCACAGTCTCTTGAGTGACAGTCATTAATAAAATGGGCAAGTTGATATATGTGATAAAGAGGATGAAGAAGATATAAACTAACATCTCATTTGAGTTGAGCTGGGGTGGGAGCTGGACTGCATGAGAGTAACAGCATATGCAGAGGCTCTGAAACAAGCAGTAACTTGCAGTGTGTGAGGAATTGAAGATACTTCAATGTATCTGGAAATTATAGGAACAATTCTGAAAAATGACTCTGTAGAGTTAGGCAGTGGGTGTGTCATGTAGGACCATATAGGACTTTGAACTGTTTTTTCAGAACCATGGAAAGCTACTGACAGGAATTAAGCACATGGGGAGGTCAATGACTTGATCAGATTTACATTTCTCAGATACTAGTTTAGAGGTGGGTTCAGGGATATCAGTCCATTGGCTTAATAGCTTTCTAGGTGAGAGATGACATTAGTTTGGTGCATGTTGGTGGGTGAAAAAAAAAATGCTAGAAACAAGAAATCTTTCTTGATTTCTATGACGAGCAGTTGAATGAACTGTGAAAAGTAATTCTGTATCCCTGGCTTCTCAAAACATATATTCTATATTCTAAAAGATGGGAGGAGCATTCTTCTAATCAGGGAATGAAATATCAACTTCCTGATTTGTTAAGAAATAGCAACTTCCCAGACATGTTTACTTATTTATTTTTAAGCACATATTTCTTGACATTTATTCTGAATTTCCCATAATTAGTGTTGAGTTTAAGAGCAGTGTGGAGTCTGTGTATATGTGTGTGAGTGCTCAGTCGAGTCCATCTCTGGTACTCCATGAGTGGGTTGCCATTTCCTACTCCAGAGAATCTTCCCAAACCAAGGATCAAACCTACATCTCTTGCATCTCCTGCATTGGCAGGTAGATTCTTTACCAGTGCACTACCTGGGAAATTCCTAGTCCTAGTGAAGGGTCTGGCTTGTGGTTGAAAGCCTATTATGAATTTTTCAGGTGCAACTGTAAACAACTGCAAAAGTTTATCTGATAGGCCGCATAAGGAAAGCTGCCCTCCCACCAGACTTGGTGTACAGCCAGTGCATTGCAGTCTCTGAAAAGATCTTCAGTCAATGGCTCAGGCCCTTCCAGAAGGTCATGCTCTCATGCGTTTTTGTGTTCCTAGACTAGACACATTTACATTTCTAGATTTCTTTAACAGGGGCCTTTGGTAGAGATCTTTCTCAGCTGTTTCTGCCAAGGCCTCCTTATGAGGAAAGAAGCAGTAAAACGTGAAACACTCCTCGCTCAGACTCAGCACCCTTACCTTTCTGTGCTCATAATCTTTCTCCTCTGTACACCTACCCCTATCCCTGAGTCCAGAAAACTACCAAGTCTTTCTGTTTGGGTTTCCCTGAACAAAATAAAACACACATGAGATGATCCCACCTATGTGCTAATCCATCAGGCCTTTCAATGGATGTGCTCTTCAGTGGGAGAAATGAAACAGTATGGAGCTGGTGCCTTTTCCGGTTTTAACTTCTTACTTTACTTTTGCTGTGATTGGAGGCTTCAGTGTGACTTCCATTTTCACTCATGATTGTTTTAATTGACTTCTCTGGCAGCTCAGCTCTCTCTCCAGCTCAGCTGAGCTTCTAATATCTGTACCTTTTTGGTGATAGTTTATATGTTATGACCAGATTAAGTTAAATATGAATCTGAATTTAATAATGATATTTGTATTTCCAGAGTATATAGAGCCACAAAAGGAAGAAGAAAGTGCCTCAATATACAATGTATATTCAATTTTCAAAGCAGCTGTTGCTTTTTGGAAGACAACTGTATTTTGGGGGCAACATGTATCATTCTGTATGATAAATGCAAGTTATATACATATATATATGAAAGTGAAAGCTGCTCAGTCCTGTCCAACTCTTTGTGACCCCATGAAGTAGAGTCCATGGAATTCTCAAGGCCAGAATACTGGAGTAGGTAGCCTTTCCCTTCTCCAGGGAATCTTCCCAACCCAGAGATCGAACCCAGGTCTCCCGCATTGCAGGCAGATTCTTTACCAACTGAGCTATACATACATTTAAATGAAACTTTAAAGAAAAGTGTAAATTATTTTTTGCAAAATTCCTTGGGACCATTTAATTGCCATGCAGTTAAAGGGTCATATTTTTCCATGACTGCAGTATGTGTATCTGTGTGTGTGTGTATGAAATATATACAAATGTATATGTATTTATGTGTCTATATGTGTATACATACTTACATATAGACATATAATACTGATTTTAATCATCAAAAGGAGGCCTGCTGCTTAAAATGGATGATTGATCCTGGCCCATCATTCACTTTGTCTACATTTGGCTTTTCCTGCCTGGCTTCTTGGGGAATCTAATTTGTGCGCTGCATGGGATTGATTCTATTATAGTATTTTTACTGAGTTTTTCTATTCCAGTGCCATTTTTCTCATAGTTGTTATGATTGCAGTTTTCAGTGATTTTTTCCTTCTTCTTTGTGTTCTGTTTTGTATTTCCCCAAGGCAGTAAGTCATTCTGGAAGTATTGTGTAATTTGTTTTGTTCAGCAGATTTCTTGCCATGCATGTGCTGTGTATTTAGCTTCTTTCAACTCTCCTTCCAAATGCTGCTTTCCCCTGACAATCACTTTCACCTTTTTCAGTACACTGCTTGATAGCTAAGGCTGGGATCTTTTTCTTTCTTGTTCATTGCTATGTTCCAAACAGAAGAGTATCTGACATAAAGTACATGTTCAGTAAATATGCATTGAGCCAATGAATCAAAGTGATCCTCCCCTTCCTATTTCCGTTTTCCTTGTTATCTTATTTGTGGTGACTTAACAAGATGCTCACTATCACTTTGCTAAAAACTTTTGAATTTCTCTATTTGTGCTACTGCCTTTTGTAGTTTTCCAAAGGCACTACAGCATTCTGTGCCTTTGTTCTTCAGTCAATGAAGAAAACATCAATTCTGATTTTAATTTTGAATTAAATAAGTTAAAAAGTTAGTAGACTATAGGTTTATTATGTAACGTCATAAATCTTTTTGTAATTTCTAACATGATGCACCATTCCATACTTTTGTTTGTTATCCCGCTCCCAATATGATTATAATGCAGTAATATTTTGCTTTCATCCATTCTTGTCTCTCTAATAATCTGATTATGACAACAGAATTAAAAATAACAGAAAAAGTTGAGATAGTAGAAACCGAAATTCATTTAAAAAATGCAAACAAAATAAATTTTCCTCTGTAACTTGGGTAAGACATATATATGTATGAATGCATATATGCATATAAACACTATATACATCTAACATAGTTTAGATAATTAGATTATACTTATATAATCTAATATTCTCAGTAAAGAAATGCCTTTTCTTTTAATATCTGTTCTAAATACCAGAAGAGAAACAATTATTTTCAGTTCCTTCTTGAGATAACCTGAGATACAGGAACCAGATCTACTCTCCACCTGAATTGCTCTAACATCAGTTTGACTTGGGCTTACTACTCAATTCTGTATAACTGAACCTAGTGAGTAAGCTTCTCTGGTGGCTCAGATGGGAAAGAATCTGCCTGCAATGCGAGAGACTGGAAGAGGGCATGGCAACCCATTCCAGTATTCTTGCCTGGAGAATCTCCATGGACAGAGAAACCTGGTGGGCTACAGTTCATGGGGTTGTAAAGAGTTGGACACGACTGACTGAATAAGCACACACACACAGTGAGTAAGTAGACATAAGGTTTTTTCTTGGGGTCTTTTCCTTCACAATCAATGGTATTTTTACAAGTTAAATACAAAGTGACATTAAGTATCAAGCTGCCCTATAAAAATATGTATTGACTGAAACAAATAGACTGCCAGACATTTTTATAGCAAAGATAAGTTTATTAAGGATCTTCAGAGAATTGCAATTCCAGGTCTGTAAGCATGGTGAGCCACGTACACGTTCTCACATCCAACAGAAAAAGAACATTTTTATAGAAGGAAAAGGAAGTTGGGAGGGCTACATAAAAAAAAGTCTCTGGATTTTCATTGGCTGAGTCCTTGAGTGAAGGCTTTCTGCTTCTTCTTGTGCTCGGTTGTTATTAGAGGGCATGAGAGCTCCCTGTCTCCCAACTCTACTTAGTTGAAGCTTCTGTTAATTCATTTTCTTACATTTCCCTGTTTTGATCCTGATCTTTCTCTGAAAGCATTGCTGATCTGGAGTCACATTTTATACTTTTAGCAGTTTTTTGTTCCTCAATGTTAGTAAAGATATTTTCTGGGTATAGTGTATCATGTCAGAGGGAAAATACACATATTGGAAACCTATTAAGGTCACATTTGAGTAACAAAGAGGACTAGGGGGAACTCTTAGGCATTATTTTTTAATGTAAAGTCCATATATTATCAATATCAGAGACACTGGAGATCATCTGAAGTGTTATGTCATCATCAAAGGTTTGGCAAGAAACTTCTAATAGAACTGCCCCAGATATATTGGGAAAGCTATCTCATCACATGTTGTCTAGTCCAATGCTAGAAAATCTACTTTCAGCTCTCCAGATGATGTGCAGGTCCAGTAAAAGTTTGGAGATTTTTCTAGGTGTATTACAGAACCCATGAGTCATTTTCTTGGAGTTTGGTTAGTATTATTTCTAGCCACATGGGTTGGTTAGCAATACTTGATAGGGCCCTTTCCAGCAAGGTTGAAGAGAGTTCTTCTGGAAGTATCTTTTCCAATAGACAAACTTTCAGACTGCAAAATGTGATGCTCAACATCTTCATCTCCCAAGGATGCACTATGAAAAGATTGTTCTATCAGAGCATGGTTATTTTTTAATAGATACAATTAGACCTTTGCAATATTGGAGAATCTCCCCTTTTATCAGTTGTGCGTAAAAAGAAACAGGAACCAAGTGCATTAAACACCTGTTACTATCTCAAATGATGAAAGTTAATGAGTCCCAAGACAGATGTGTCTGAGATTTAGAAGGACCAATGCCAATGCTTTTATCCACAGTGTTTGGGGGCTTCTACACATTTTACCAATTGAGTCTTATTAATGCCATTAGTTGGCTTCCTTGGTGACTCAGATGGTAAAGAATCTGCCTGCAATGCAGGAGACCTGGGTTCAATCCCTGTATCAGGAAGATCCCCTGGAGAACAGAATGGCAACCCACTCCAGTATTCTTGCCTAGAAATTTCCTTGGACAGAGGAGCCTGGCAGGCTGCAGTCCATGGAGTTGCAAAGAGTAGGACATGACTGAGTGACCTTCATTTTCAATTCTTTTTCACTGTCATTAGTTTGCTCAGTTAAACCAGAGGATTGAAAGTGAGCAGCACTGTGAAAGTGCTGTAAAACCATCCATATAGCACAGACTTTTCAAAGCATATGGCCAGTAAAATGGGTTGCTTGATCACTGTAAAGTTCAAGAGAAGTTTTCTAGGTAGGGATAATCTTTTCCAACACAAATTTAGCAACAGAAGAATCAGTAGCCTTTCTGCAAGGGAAGATTTTAGAGAGTGAATACACAGAGACCATTTTTAAAAGGTATTTATTCCATTAGATAGATGGAGCTGTATGAAAACCTTTGTGGAAATTAAATGATTCATAAGGCAATTTAAAATATCTAGAATCAGTATAAACAGGCTTCCCTGTTTGTATTTGGGCAAGTGGAACAAGTGAATAGGCTCTTTTTGTGGCTTTGTTAATGTTTCCCCACCAACATTGATTCATGAAGGCTCTCATTTTGTTAGCAAACCAATGATTCAATGTATGTGTAGTGGTAAAGAGTGGGACTTTTAGAATTTCTGGTAGGACCAGGTGTTTAGTTAGTCAAAACCAGAGATTTCTCTTTTTATCAAACAATAGCTGTTGAATTTCTAATCTTTTTTTTTTTCCCCCTTTTCTGAGGTTCAATATTTGGACCTCTCTGGGCTGTGTTTTCATTTTCATTGTTTGGAGAAATATCCCTTTGTACCATGAAAGAAATTTGGCTACTATTGGTCCCCTTAAGGGCAGCATTTCTTAACAGCAATATCAACAAGGTGATTTCCCTTAGCTTACAGAGATTCAAATTTAGAATGCCGTGTAATTGTAATAAGAGCTAAAGTAACAGTTACAAATATTGGGTTCAGTAATTCCTAACCAAAGAGACCACTTTAAATTCTGTTTACACTGGAAATAAGGAAACCACATTGCTTTCACAACATGTCATGTCAAAATCATGAGCTACTCTGAAAGTATATCCACGATCAATGCAAATACTGGGAATATTGTCCTTGGCTAAAGTAAAAGCACATGTAAAAGTGTATATTCCAATCTAGGTCAAAGTAGCTATAGGTAAAGATGTTGCCTCAACAACATTAAAAGAAGTTGTAATAGTATAATGAGCACAATATTTGCCATTGTTATCTGTTAAATAAGAATCATCAGTGAACCATGAGAAATCAGAGATGCCCAGTAGAATTTCCTATAGGTTGTCATGAGAAGTCAGGAGGTGTTTTGTCAGTGTTAAGCAGTTGTGAAGGACATTGTTGTTGACAGAGGGGAGAAAAGTGGCTGGATTAAGGTTATTGCAATGTGAAAGAGTTATGTGAGGAGCAGTTAACAAAAGGAAGTGGCCCCATGGACTGTAGCCCACCAGGCTCCTCTGTCCATGGGATTTTCTAGGCAAGAATATTGGAGTGGGTTGCTACTTTCTTCTCTAACGGATCTACCCCACCCAGGGATTGAACCTGGGTCTTCCACATTGCAGGCAGATTGTTTCCCAACTGAGCCACCAGGGACTCCCATAGGCAGTGAGCCATAATGGGTTCATTTGTCGATAGAGAACCTGGTTGCTCACCAGCCATGGAGCCATCAGGAGTCTTCTGTGGTCCCCATATGGGCCACAAAATTGTTGATTTACAACAAATAGATAGCTAGATATTTGTCTAGCAAAGATTGGCTTCTTTAGGATCAGCAGAGAATTGCAACTCAATCTGCAACCATGGGAGCAAGCCATGTGCATGTCCCTGTACTAGAGCGGAAACTTTTTCTCAAGAGAAAAGGAAGCTGGGAGTGCTGCTGTAAACATAAAGACCAAAGATTTTCATTAGCTGAGTCCTTGCCAGGAAAAAAAAAAAGAGGAGTCTTTCTTTTTCCTATTAGGCTCTGCTATTGTCTCAGGGTATGAGAGCTACCGCTTCTGGTCTCTCAACTTGATTTAATAGAGGTTGCTCTATGTTTTACACATGGTAGAGAAATTCCATTAACATGTGATTATTTTCAAACTAATAGGACTGACTAAACCCTTAATTCATAGGGCTATTATAAGTGAAAGGAAACATGAGAAAAAATAAATACATAAACTATACAGTGTGCTAGATGAGAACAAATGCCCTTGAGAAAAATTAAGTTAATAGATGAGTTCCTGGAAATTAAAGTGTGTGTTTGGAAGGGATTTTGATTCTCAAATGGGTGGTCATTCAGGACTTCAATGTGAAAGCCTTTCTTGATCAAAGAATTAAAGAAAGTGAGAGAGTTACCTTTGTAGATCTTTAGGGATACAGTGTCATAAGTAGAGTTGGCTGCATAATGTTTGATGAGCCATGTAAAATGAAAGTGAAGTCCTCTTGTTTAAGAAGTATCAAGTAGCTATTCCTTTTCTCCCATGATGTATCTCAACTTGCCATGGATTTTATTTGCAAAGGCATGGGATATTTGCTATACAAGTGCAGACCCTCACAAGCCCAGTCTCTTGCCTTTGTATCCTGATTTGCCTCAGATCCATGTCTAAGCTCCTACTGGGGGTAGAAGGTAGCAGCAGTTCCTGGGTGGGGACAGAGGAGTGTGTGTTTGAGAGTTTCTTCCTTATCAACAGAGAGGAGCAGGAGAAAGGATTTCACATGAGCCCAGACTCCCAAGTCTATGACATATGCATTCTATCTCTTATTGGACTTTATTTACAAAACACATATTTAATGATAAAATAATAAACATTTTCAAAGTGTGGCTGTAAAGCATTAAACTCCAAGTCAAATGTCCTCTTCTGAATGTGGGCTTTTTTGTGAAATGGGACTGGGCCAGAGTAAGCAAACCAAAGAATGATAATAAACAAAATTGGAAATGTAAGAGAGCTTCAAATTGTATAAGATCTCATTGTCACTGTTAAAACTCTGAACTTCATTTTCAGTGAAACAGGTAGTGAGAAGTGATGGCATTTTTGACCCAGATTGTCGTGGTGAAATGATTTGGTTCTAGATAGATTTTGAAGGTACAGACCACAGGTTTTGCTGCCTACTTGCATATGGAGTATAAAAGAAAGAAAAGAGCCACTGATAATTCCTAGCTTATGTCTTCAGGTGTACCGGAGTTGCCACTGAGTTCAAGCAGATCATGGGAGGGGCTCCTTCTGGAGGGGAAGGGAGTGTAACCGAGTATTTTATTTTAGACATATTAATGTGGGAGGCTTGTTAGCGATTTCAAGTAAAGAAAAATATTTGTTGAATAAATGTGTTGAACATTTGAGTCTCGAAATGAAAACAGAAGTCTATGTGGGAAATATAAATATGGGAACCATCAACCTTAATGTATAGATAGGCTTCTTTGTCCATGGAATTCTCCAGGCAAGAATACTAGTGTAGGTAGGCATTCCCCTCTCCAGGAGATCTTCCCAATCCAGAGATTGAACCTGGATCTTCTGCATTGCATGCAGATTCTTTACTGTATGGACCATTAGGAAAGCCCCAGTATTTAAAGCTATGTGATTTAATTAATTCAGGAATAAAGTAAGTGAAACTACAGAAGAGGTACTAAGACTGAGCCTTGAGATATTCCAATAATAAACAGTCAGGTAGATAAAAAGGAAGGATACTGAGAAGGACCAATGATGGAAGTGGAAACAAGGAAAGTATAGTCCTTGGGACCAAGCTGAAGAATGTGTTCTAGGGTAGAGGAGCAATCAATCTGCTGAGTCAGACACTACTGATAAAGACTTGAAGATCTTAGAGTTGACCATTGAACTCAGCAACATGGGTGACATTAACAAACTTGGCAAGAGCATTGTTTGTGGAATGGTTGAGAAAAAAATACCAATGAGAGTCTCAGGAAAGAATAGGAGAATGGAAATCAGAGACAACTGAGTTTTTTTTTTTTTTTTTTAATTTTATTTTATTTT
This sequence comes from Bison bison bison, assembly GCF_000754665.1. Lineage (NCBI taxonomy): Eukaryota > Metazoa > Chordata > Mammalia > Artiodactyla > Bovidae > Bison > Bison bison. The sequence goes on along the minus strand of NW_011494708.1, from coordinate 12,171,976 downwards.
ATTTTATTTATTTATTTTTTCTTTAATAGAAAATTATTTAATTAGTATACATGTGTTCCCCATCCTGAACCCTCCTCCCTCCTCCCTCCCCACACCATCCCTCTGGGTCGTCCCAGTGCACCAGCCCTGAGCATC
>NW_011494708.1:12128404-12171741 GCF_000754665.1 Bison bison bison | reverse complement strand
TCTCGTTTCATACATGACGTTTCACATGTTTCAATGCCATTCTCCCAAATCTTCCCACCCTCTCCCTCTCCCACAGAGTCCATAAGACTGTTCTATGAGTTTTTGACTACTTTACAGAGGTTTCTTTTCTTTTCTTTTTTCTTTCTTTCTTTCTTTCTTTTTTTTTTTTTTTTTTTTTTTTTTTGTGAATGGAAACAGAATTGAGTAGTAGCTAGCATAGACTGGTGTTAAGATTATTTGTTTTTATTTATCAAGTATTCACTTTGATACCTGATAGGACTATAAGCACCTTGTGGGCCAAAGTTATGTCTTACAGTTCTTATGTATCACCTGGTGCTAATTCCAGATAGCAGTATAAGTCGTTTATAGAGTATTGTGCCTATAGAGAGGAAGATAGGAAAGTGTGGAACAGGAACTGCTGGACACTAACTATTGATGGTTTTGGTGGTTTTAATTTTATACTTTTACACTTAGAAAAGCTGTTTTCTAAGTAGAATTGTATTTAAGAATATAATTCTATATGTCCAATAAACATTGTTTTTATATAACAATGGGAACACTGATGATATCGGCCATGTTGTTATCAGCCTATTTATAATGTGAAATATTATAGATATGCTATATAAAGCCAGGAGGTGACACAAGTCAGATGAGTCAATTAACCAATGGTTAGTGGTGTTTTTAGAAGCCACTCATCTACCTCACTTCTTCAGGAAAATAACAATGGAAGGAAAATGCCAGAGCTTTGTAGATTAAGGCTTCCTGGCAAGTGAACATGTAGTTTAATACAAGGCTTTAATTTAGGGAATACAGTGCTGCAAAAGAAAAGAAAATTCATGCAGAATCCTATTTAATTCATACAGAAAGACATGGGATTTACAGCAGCACAACTGGCTGCTGAAACTAAGAATCCTTTGTCTTTGAAGTGTGGTTTGGCGGTCCACATAAAGAGAAGTATTTGTATATAAGCATTAAAATTATATTTTAGCAGACCTGAAAATGGTTTGAATTGATATTTTAAGCAGTGAGTAAATTCAGAGTTCATTTTAATGTTTGTGAAGAGTTTCTGATAGAAAGTATCATTTAAAATGATGTGAAAAAGGCTGTCTTAGTAACAATGAGTGTTTATAATACATCTAGAATTACAAAAAAAAATGTCACGCTGGCATATTCTAGTTGTATGGTCTAGCAAAGCCATTTCATCCTCTGTGCCTCAATTTCATGTTTGTAAAATAATATATCAGACTATACAATCTCTAAAACAATTTTTAACTTTCATCTCTTATAATTTACAGGATTACTTTGAACCTGATGGCTTTGGGAAATCTCAACCACAAAACACACTAGAGTTGGTGTGTAATTCAATATTCTGTTACGTTAAAGACATAAAGGGAATGTTATAAAAAGTTTTTAAATTTAAATATAGAGAAAAGTGTGGGAAGAAGGAAGGAAAGAATGAAGGAAAGGAGGGAAGGAGAGAGAGTTGGAAGGAAAGAAGGAATGAAGGAAGGGAGTGAGGAAAGGTGGGAGAGATGAAGGAAGGAGAGAGAGGGAAGGAGGGACAAAGGATGGGATAAACTATTTAACTTAGTATCATGGAGTCTGAAGCTGGAAAATAAACAACAGTTAAAAGAAGCAATACAAAAGAATTAAACCTGGCATCTGAATTTGGCCAAACAGTCCATGTGGAGTGAAAGGTAGTAAGGAATGTACTGGCCGTATATTGTTATTTCCACAAATGATGGTTATGCTGAGGAAACACAAGGATTTCAAGTGGGAATGAGTATTTCAACTCAACATGTTCCATTTTAAATACTAATGTAAAGGTGTTAACTTCAAGTAAATATGCAGAAAGTTCACTAAACCCTACCTAATTAACTGTTAACTAATAAAACCAAAAAGATAATGAAAGTGAAAGTCGCTCAGTCCTGTCTGACTCTTTGTGACCCCACAGATTATACAGTCCATGGAATTCTCCAGGCTAGAATATTTTCCCTTCTCCAGGCGATCATCCCAACCCAGGGATTGAACCCAGGTCTCCCCCATTGCAGCTGAATTCTTTACCAGCTGAGCCACAAGGGAAGCCCAAGAATACTGGAGTGGGTAGCCTATCCCTTCTCCAGGAGATGTTCCCGACCCAGGAATTGAACCGGGGTCTCCTGCATTGCAGGCAGATTCTTTACCAACTGAGCTATCAGAGAAGCCCCCAAAAGATAATTAAGCTGAGACAAAGCTGTGATTTAACATGAATCATGCTTACTGACCTGCCCAGAAAAGATATATCTATTGTGATTTGAAACTTAGTTCCTTCATGTCTACATGAAGAAATGATCCCTACAGTTAACACTCTGTCTCCTTACTCAGTCCTCCCCTTGGCCCCACCTTGAAGGGATTGAAATGAAAAGTTAAGGACAAGACAAGATATGTGTGATTCAAAGCTCCTTCATTTCTTAGAGGGTAGGACTTCCCTAGTGGCTCAGATGGTAACAAATTTGCCTGCGATGCAGGAGACCTCGGTTTGATTCATGGATCGGGAAGATTCCCTAGAGAAAGGAATGGCTACCCCACTCCAGTATTCTTGCCTAGAGAATTCCATAAACAGAGGAGCTTGACAGGCTACAGTCCATGGGGTCACAGGAGTCAGACACTACTGACCAACTAACACACTTTTCACCTCCTAGAAGCATGAATTCCCAAAATTTCTTGACTCTTGTTAGGCTTAGCTAGTACAAGCTCTGTTCTTTTGGCTAGCCTTAAACCTGATCATTTGCCTTTATCTGTGTAGGGTGGCTGAATTTGCCATATTCCTTGGTGAAGTATTAGCAAGTGCCCTTGGCTCAATGCCAAATCTGCATTCGTCAGAAAACTTCATTAATAAAAAAAGTAATATTTTGCATCCATTTATCTAATTTCTGCAACTATCTCCCAACTCTTCCAGCATCAGGGAGATGGAATGTTACACAAACCTCAACACGTGACTTCATTTTCCTGGATTCTTAACTGGTGTGGAGTGAGCTCTATGGAATATCCATAGTTTAAATGGATCCACTGCGGCCTTGAGTACCAGTGAAAATCCCTATAGGCTCTGTTTCATAAAAGAAAACACCTGTTCAACTATTTTTTAATCAAGCAAGTTGCTCTGCTCTAAACCTCTTTCTGCCTCAGCACACCAACGTGAAATAAAAGCAAACAGTAGAGAAAGGACATCTGACAATAGCTAAAGTCGTGAGAAATACAGGAAGAGCATAAAATGAGACTTGAGAGGTATGAAGCAAAGTCTGGTTGACCACATTGAGGACGACAGGTGGAACTGCTAGTGAAATCTGTAAGGGTTTTGAAATCACTACTTGGGGAATAAAAGAAGCTTAATAGGTAATCCATCATAATAAACACATTCTGAAGGACAGATATAATTTCTAAAAGCACCAATGCTCCTTCCTTCTTGGTTTGCAATGATCTATAATTTAAAATAAGTTTCTTTGTCTAGATTGATAGCATATCCTCATTTATAAAATGCTGATCTATGACAGAGACTGCTAATCTTTAAATAATGAATTTTAGTGACCCGTGAATCTAATTTGAAAGGTGCTATAACATTGCAACACAGTTCAGTATTATGATCTGGTTTAAAATATTCAGTATCATTATACCTTTAAAATGTTCTTAGGAATTAGGTTGATTATACATGAGCATTCACTGAAAGAGTCCAAGAATGTAAATGATTGCTTGGATGGCTAACTCTGGTTTGAATTATTTCAGAAAGGGTAACCAGAGGAGAGTGATGAAAAGTTTAAAATTTTCCAGCCTCTATAGGATGCTGTCATTTCAGGTTATATTCTTTGTATAATGGGCATTTGAAGTGAATTCTGCTGCTTTAACATTCCAAGCTGATTTAGAATATTTTCAGTTCCTCACCATCATTCTAAACATACAGCACGACCCTCTCTAGGATTCAAGAGTCGCCACTTGTCACCTTTATATTCCCAATCAGAAAGGAACTGCAGAGAAGCATAGTACTTTATCATGGAAATATTTGAATTACATTTCCCTTAAGGACAAGTATTGAATATTTTATCTATTGAGTAAGATAAAGAACCAGACTTTGTTTTTTTTAATATACATATGCATGTAATTTGTACTTCATCATGAGTATCTTTCATATCAGAAAAGGTCCTTATTGCTAACAAGGTTGCATACTTTCATTTCATGAACGCAATGATAAATATACAGCTAAACCCATCACCAGTCTTGTTTCCTCATTATTCAGTACTTTCTATGTATGGAGACAAAGTTTTATAGTATGCTGTGCATTAAAGTGAATTATTATATAGCCTTCTATATTAGCATATATTCTTAAGTCTTAGTATCAAAATATAAATGTGTCAGAGCCTTTTCTTGAACCAGTAACTTCTATCTGCCATTTTTATTCACTTATAAAAAAATAATCCTTGGGTAAAATAACATTGTCACAAACTAAGAAATAATTATTTTATACCTAATTTCAACAGAGAAATACATTGCCAATCACTTATACACTGGAATATATATTATTTTCCAGAGTAGCATCTTTGGCAAGAACTTACAACTTGCATATACTGGTGTTCATAAATTAATATGAATATGAATATTAATTGATGAGTCAAATAACATCCTCAAATAATTATTCCATGACTTGGTTTTCTAAGATTGGTTGTGACTTGGCCCTGTGATAAGATCTTTCGGACTCTACTTGTTAACAGAGATTATTCTTAATATGTGAACCTATTGAAAAACTTCTGGCCATTATCTGTGGTCTGTTAGCCCTCGTAGTTCACTTCTGGATGCCAGTGACTATAGCTCTAGCTCTAAGAATCAACATTCAGCTTCCTCCTACCACAGGTCTGTGACAAGTGTTCTCTTAAGTACTTCTCCCAATGCTGTTCAATGTAGTGTGAGTGCCTCTGCAACACATCCCTACAGAAATACTTTGGTTTGCAGTGATCCATAATTTTAAATAAGTTTCTTTGCAGTATTTCTTTGTGACAGTATTTTCAACCAATGTTGCCCCCTTACTGAAAACGCACAAGAGAAGATCTTTCCCAAATGAAGAATGTGTCTCTCTTCTTTCCCTGTCACTTCACTGATACAATAACAAAGCCATATGAGCACATTTGTTTTTCTCTAGAAATTAACCTTGTGCTATAATTAAGCAATGCTCCTCAGATTTCCCAAATATTCTTGATGTGCTCCCATCTACAGGATGTAGCTTTAACTGTGCCCCATTCCTAACAAGGTTGAATGAGCAGTTTTGTAATGCCTCCTAATTCAAATCTTTATTCAAGATATAATTTAGAAATCAGTATTTTAGGGAAGTTCTCTGTAAGTCATATAATTTGGTCTTACTGACATTTTAAGTTCTTTGAGTATGTATCACAAATAATTGTATGTTGTTCATTTGGGGGTATTTATTATACTTGAGAGTTTACAAATTGGTTTGCATAATTAGTATGTGGGGATGTGAGAAAGAAAACAAACCAAGTTTATACCTTTTCTGCATCCCTTTGTTTCAGTCAGTTATTGTTGGTTTATTTAGCTATTCAATATTTAATCAGGTTTTTATACAATACTAATAAAGGAACGAGATGTGAGAGTTAAAATTTTGAAAAATGTTTAATTTCTCTTCCTGCCTCAGATAGAATTTACCTAAACAATGTTCAAATGGGCCTTTATGGTTTCTTAGAGAAAGGTGTAAATGATGATTAATGCTACTGTCAGTGTTCAGTCCATTTTTGAAGAGTGGCTGGACAGAAGCCTTTCCAGAGAGATTGGTTAATTCTGAAGACATATTGAGCCTTTCAAAAGTAACCTTCTTCCCCATATTGACTTATCTGAAAACTGTTTTTTATGTGTAACACATGTAGCAAGTGTGTACTGTAGACAGAGATTATTGCACAGTAATAGAAATTTAGATAGTTTGCACACAAAAATATTTAACTGGATGTGATTTTGTTAGTTTCTGTCCTATAGGATTTTAAGGAGTTCACTCTTCTTAATGTTATCAAAATGAAATAAAAATCAGGATTTTAGTCTTAGAAGAAATCTCTAGCTTGCCTGGTCCATATTCAGTCTGTAATTTGGAACATTAGTGTATGCAGGATAAGGAAGTAACAGAAGATATAAAAGAGTGGGTATTGGTTTCAAATAACTAAGAAGACAATGAGAAAACAAGTAACAAGTGAAAACCAAAAGCTCTTGCATGGTACACAAAATAAAAACGAGTCAAGCTTCAGCATAGCATGCATCTATTTAGAGGCAAACTTTTTTGTTGTTTTTACCAAATTATCAATAGAAATCATGGAAGTAGATTCTTACAGATTATATATGTGTCAAAATTGTGTGATTATGTGAAAAAGAAATGTTTGAAAATGTGTTGAAAATCACAGTATCTGTAGCTTTGTGGCATTTGTGAAATTCTGCACCTGATGTTTGCATTTCAGATAGGTATATGCTCACACACATACACACATAATGCCAAACTTTGCAGAAAAAATCTGAGGCCACTGCTATTAATTTTGTATTTGCAAATTAGCATAGCAGTAACGACAGTTTAAATGGAAGTATGAAGAAAGCTTGGTAATGTCCCAATAAGAAATTTGATATTTTGCATATATATATATATATGTACACAAATATGCACACACATATATACACACAAATTTCGATGCTTAAATATAAACTAATAATATACTAATAATTCTAACTCAGTATCCCTAGAGGAAAATAATAAGATAAAAGAGAGCAGAGACATAGATGTTATAATTAGATTGGTCAAGAGCTTTTCATCTTTGAAGGGGTTACTTTATATAGCAGTCTGAGCTTTCTTCTTGGAGGAATATTCTAGTACATGCTGCTTGAAAGAGGCTGTTCGCTTAATTCACACCAGATGGCACTACAGAACTTTTCCATTTCCTTAAGAGGCCAAGCAGAAATAAAAGAGATAAAGTACAGTGAAAAACCATTGTTGAGTAAATTAGTCTCTCTTGTCTGTTTCCTAAGATCAGCTGGCACTATTGTTTAACATATAACATGGGCATATGCTAGTCTAACATATTCTTCCTTCTGTTGCTCTATATTATAAAGTACAAATAAATAACGTAAATAGGACTCTTTTAAGAATTCCAGAAAGCCTCGGGTTAAACACATTTTCTAGGAAATAATTTATCTTATTCATTTCATATCCACTTTATGGACCTGATAGAAATCCATCAAAGTGTAATTATTAATAAGTTATCAGTGTTCACATTCCTAGTATTGTGCTTGCAGTACTCAATTGGCCCTAACTGTACCTCTTATTAATTTCCAAGTTACATCAGTATAGTTCACAAATTCCTTTTCTCCTGCCTACAAATAGTAGGCAGACAAACTGAGATTTTTAGTACCTTTTGACTATTTCATTTCTTAATTTCATATATTTTTGTAATTTCTGTGATTTCTTTTCTTTTTTTTTTTGTACAGTGAAGATGAAGTGAATATATAGTATTTGACTTTCAATTGTGTTGGAGAAAGCATTCTAAGTTGTGGTATCTTGTAAATGATGAAACAGGATTCATGTAAAAGGACATTTTCTTCTGTTATAATTTCTTTATATAAAAAAAAACTTTTAGCTTCTCTTTGGTGGTTTTTATCACAAAGGAATGACTCTGGGCATAATGGTATAAAAATCCATTTAGATTGCTATGCCATGTATTTAAATATTAATATTTAATTAGAAACATATCTGTTCTGTGCAAAAATCAAATAATATTCAATATTTCCACTTTTCTATAATTCAGTTCTGTCTTTATATTTATACAGAAATCCATCAATTTCAAGTTTTCAGGAAACTACCAATAGGATTGCATTAAAAAAATAATCTTAGCAAAATTTAAAGCCAAATATTATTCTTAACATAAATCATTTTCCTATACTTTGTTTTCTTATACTTTGGGCTTCCCTGATAGTTCAGTTGGTAAAGAATCCGCCTGCAGTACAGGAGACCCTGGTTCAATTCCAGGGTCGGGAAGATCCGCTGGAGAAGGGATAGGCTACCCACTCTATTATTCTTGGGCTTCTCTTGTGGCTCACTGGTAAAGAATCTGCCTGCAGTGCTAGAGACCTGGGTTCAATCCCTGGATTGGGAAGATCCCCTGGAAAAGGGAAGGGCTACCCACTCCAGTATTCTGGCCTGGAGAATTCCATGGACTGTAGAGTCCATGAGGTCAGAAAGAGTCAGACACAACTGAGCAACTTTCACATACTTTGTATAGAAATAACATTATGAATTGCTTTAGACAATGCAATGAATTACATGATAATATTCTAGGCCACTGGTTAAAGTAGATGTATTGAAACAATATTACTGCTTATCAAATGCATAACTACAGTCAAGTAATAGAAGATGTCACATATATAACCATTTGCATCTAAGAGACCCTAAACAACACAAAAATATCTTTGACTTTTATTTATGTGCCTTAAAAAGTTGAGCTGTAAACATCTGTAAACCATAAAGAGACATGATAGAATGATTTTCCTTTCATTTGACATTCTATAAATAGGGCTCTATAATGAGAGCTTTTAAACATAAAGGGAAAAGGCATATGCTTATATGGATGTTTTGGTAGAATTGTCTAAAGGTTACATGAGAAATAAGTTAATGGACTGGAGTTTATAGCTGTGTATATAACTGTCAAATCTTTCTGTAAATTACCTTTCTCTTCTGCTGGCTGGAATGCAAAAATCCAATAAACTGTTAATACAAATGGAAAGGTCATATGTAAATATCAAAGATTTTGAAAATGAACCAGAAAGGATGATAGCTTGCAGAAAAATATCATTTCATGTTCTGTTTCATTGTATTCTAAGTGTGATTTGGGTTTAAATTGTATTTTAAGTGTGATTTGGGATAAAAAGCATTTCCAAGAAAAAAAAATGATTAGGAAAAGTTTCTATTAAAAAGAGATTAGTTTTCCATCTGAAAAGAGGAGTTTGGGTACTAATTGGCTGTTGGTTTCTGCAACTTCAGAAGAATTGCAAACAATTAAACGCTTTGATATTTTCTCTGATTAAGCAAACTCTTAATAGGGCCTCATGGAATTATTCCAGAAACACTGAGAGAGCACAATCTGTGTAGAGTCGGTATATGTGATGGAAGGTTCATTGCTTAGGGCCTAGGAGGCTTCTCTTCTTTCTGCAGCCAGACACTTCACAATCCAACATCCTCTGGCCCGGTCTTGAGCTTGTAAAGAATTAAGGCCTAAAAGAACTGGAGCAGCAGAAACTACTCTTCTCTGCCCTACTGCATTTATCCAAAGAAAGAATACTCTTGTAAAGCCAATTGGGAAGTTGTAGCCTCATAAAGGGAAAGCATTAAAGCCTGGGGAGAAGCTGAGTTTGAACACATGCTGCTTTTGATGAAGCCATGCATGGTGCCGCTTGATGTTCTCTGTCTGTATTTTAAGGGCTGTTTTGGTACCTGAAAATAATGCTTGGCGGAAGGGCAAACATGGGTTTGGTCCCCTGAATAGGTGCTTGAAAGAGCAATTTCTCTCCCTATTTGATTTTAGCAGTGTGTAAACTCTAAAATTTTTGTACAGTTTCAACATAAGAATCAAGTTTCATCAAGACTATGAAGTCACAAGTGGCATTGATTGCTAGTGATGTCTTTCAGCTGTGGGGACGATTAGTCCTGAGTGATTTACACAGATACTCAGTTTTCTTTAAATGTTCTAAATTATTCAACAAAAGCAATGCATGAATAGATGAATTTATTTAGGCCAATGCTTCATGTTTTGCTTAAATGATCTAAATTATTCAGCAAAAGCAGTGAATGAATGGATGAATTTATTTCACGGGAAACATATAGTGATTCAGTTAAGATTTCCACATAAATTTGTAATATTCACATTTGATGTAAATAAGTATGTTCTTTTTAGTAACTAAAGGCTGGAAAATGGCAGTCAAAGAAACCTAGAAATGATTCAAATACATACTCAAGTGGGATTTTGAATTTCTAGAAAAATTCCTTCCAGAATACATTACTTCCCATGTTTAAATAACATTGGCTTAAGGTCAGATTTAAACTAAAAGCACTTTCAATTTAAACCTTTCTGATTTCTGTGATCACTTTTCAATTAGACAATGAAAAACAATTTAGTGGATACTTAGCTTAATTGGTTTGCTTCTACTTTTTGACCTCCAGGGCTCCACTTACGTATTCTATGCAATATGCCTGTACAATTATCTGCCTCTTTAGAATGCACATTTCCCATGATTTCATGCAAACTGTCTGATTCAATCAGAGTTAAGTACTTTACTTCTTTCTCCTTTTAGGAGATAGGGTTCAAGACTTGCTTCTAAATTCTGGGATTAAAAGAATGGTAACTTATTAATAGGAAAGAACTGGTCTGAATCACTAAATGATGCTGTAGTTTATAGACACAGTTACCCTACTGCATGTTAATTAGAATGTCATTAAAAATTCTAAATAGAATGATAGAAAATATGTTGTTAAATAAGTAGTTAATTAAATACTGGATTCAAACTTGATGAATCAAATACTGTGTAGGGATGGAATATATTTTGTTTATGTCAGTGTTTGGATCTGAGTGTGTATACCTCTCTAGGAGTCAGATTATTTGTCTAAAGTCCAAACCTTTTCTTTCAATAAACTTCAAGAAGTTTTTAATTTTGGTTACCAATTTATACCTAGTTGTATAGAACTAGATATGTGAAAAATACGTCAAACATGATATAGGTTTAAAAGCAAAACCAATTTCATATGAATCATAATCCAAATTGTCTAAAAACTGACATCATAAAAAACCAGATTTGGTATTACTAAAAAAAGCTTTCTAAATATCAAGTTTTCTCTGCTAGTTAGGTACAGGATGACAAATGGCACCCTATTATGTTGAAAAATATATTTTTGAAAAAAACGTATATTATAGCCTTACTATTTAAGGTCATTTATCTCATTTACATCAACTTCATTCATTCATTCAGACATTTAAGTATTTTTTTAATTAAAAGGGAAAGAATAGATTCAAACGATCTCTCTCTCCTTAAGGATATACTGAACTTTAAGGAGATAGCAAGTTCTCCCCTACAGAAGGAACAAAAATTATAGAGGATGAAAACTATTTTATAAGATCCATAATCTACTTAAAAAGTTTTAAGGCTTAACATGGAAACTAGGTAGGATTTGTACTTTCTTGCCATTTTATAGATATGTAAACCGAACTTAGTAGCTCTGTCTATAGTTAGTGAGGATTTCAGGAAACAGAGAAGTCATTAACTTTTATGGACCTCAGTTTTTCCACCCATAAGAGGAAATACTTGGGTTAAATTCTAAATTTTATTTAATTAATCTTTTTACCATTTTATTACTTGTCCAAGATCATATAGTGACATTAGGACATACTGTGCTTATCAGTATCCTCAATTTATCCTCAGAGCACCCAATTCTTTTCTAATACCTAAGTTTCTTCCTGAAATCAATTTATCAAATCACCTGTTCTTTGTATCTCATTGACTCAGATTAATTTTCTTCAGCTTTATGATTATTTGGCATGTATATAATATTTAATGTCTCTGTTTAAATTATTTGTATGTCAATTTTTGTGTCTATGATATGGTTTTACATTTTTAATAGTCCTTTCTTGTTATATTGTTATGTACATAGTATATTTATGATACTTTTACTTGTGTCCACTATACTTTTGTTTATTCATGGATATTTAATATTAGGCTATATTACAGTTCATATTCTCCAGCTTCTAAAATCAAACTAGATCCAGATTCAAATCTTGATTTTGCTTCTGACAAGTGGTATGATCTAGAGAGATTTTTACCTTTTCTATATTAATAGTTGCTTAATTCTTATGTTTAAAAAAATTTTCAAATAAAAGTAGAATTAATGAAGTTAATATTCATAAAGAATTTAACTTTGCTGGTTGAGGAATCTTTTTATGGTGCGGTAATTGCATTTGTTAACCTCTTGCAATTATGTTTCTAGCACTAGGTTTCCAAATATCATTTTTTTCCATAGTTATTCTTTTAATTGAAAATCTTCAATGTTTCTTCCTTAAAAAGTTCTTTGAGAAAGGTACCACTTTTAATATGCAAATGCTATCAGTATTTATAAGACATTTTAACCGTATATCAAACCACGTTCCCCTTTTTACCTCAGCTCATACTAGCATTCCTAGTCTTTAGCTGCTTTGCTATTGGCAGAATCATCAGCAATTTGGGAAAATAGGCATGGTTTGTAGCTTAAAAATAAGCTAACATTGCAAGGCTCATAAGTTTCATCTTATTTTTCCTCTTAGATGCCTTTGCAACCCAGGTCAATACCTGCATCTTCATACTTAAGAGTTAATCTGTACAATGGAACTGACAGAATCATTCTTAAGTATCACACTTAAGTCAGATGGTGATAGAAAATTGATTACTAGTATTTCTGGAGATTTGGTTTAGGGTAAATGTGACTGGATGATGAAAAATGAATTTCTGACCGTATAAAAGGCAGCGAGGGAGAGGGATGTAATGTTAAATTTTTCTTTTCATTTCATGATAGGAGAGAAGTGTATGAGCTTTACTGTGTTGAAGCAGAAGTATTTAAATCATTAACACCAATAGAAGAAATGTACTCTTCCTTTAAATTTATATCACTGGCATTACATGCTTTGAAAACTAGAGGTGAGACAAAAATAAACCTGTTGATCTCTATGTATAGAGACAAAAAGAAGAATAAGAGAGAAAACCGCAATGATATACCAAAGTCAAAATAGATTCTACATACTTATGGCTGTGCTATGTCTGAATTATATTTAACAGTGCTTCTGATGCACAGTAATTATGGCAAGACAGAGAGATGAGTGAAGAAAGTATAATATCTTTGTACTTTCCCCTCTAGACTTTAGGGGAATTGTTATATAAATTCATATATATAGCTAGCTAGATAGATAGATGGGCTTCCCTAGTGGCTCAGTGGGTAAAGAAACTGCCTGCAATGCAGGAGATGCTGGAGATATGGGTTCAATTCTTGGGTTGGGAAGACCCCATGGAGGAGAGCATGGCAACCCATTCCAGTATTCTTGCCTGGAGAATCCCATGGACAGAGGAGCCTGACAGGCTACATTTCATAGGTTGCAAAGAGTTGGACCCTACTCAGCACAGCACAGCATTTAGATAGATAGACAGATAGATATAGATATGTATGTCTCTCTCTTTGACATTCTAGAAGCAGAATCTTTAAACACCAGAAATTACCTTGGTTTTCCTTTTAAAGATGAAGTCTATTCATGGCTAGATAGTTGTGGTGATGAAAACAATATCAGGGTTTTCTCTATTGTCTATTCAATCTTATAACAGCCACTAAACGTATTGACTTACCTATTCTTTTGACTCAGCTACACACTGGTATTTCTAGCCTTGGATACCACAGTGAAAATCCATTAAGAAATTCTTTTCTCATTTTCATGGCATCAAGTTGGTGGAAAAGAGACCACTCCTATTATTATCATTTGGATAAATGAGGGCCTTGGAATGATAAAGAAAAGTAGATATTCTCGCTAGCTAACAGAAAATAATGTAACTACTACTTCTTTCAGTGAATTCAGTTATCTCATTTTTTTCACTGCTATTGAGAATTTACCATGCACTTACATTGACCTAGATATTAATAAATTGAAAGATGCAAAGAAGAACTTTGGTTGCTTGTGCTAGTTACTTACATGTATAAGAATTGAGGTGAACAAGTGGAAGTAAAAGGCAATTGATGTATCAGGGACAAAATTTATCAGTCGATCTAAGAAAGAAATGGAAAATTGTATTCATACCAAAATAAGGATTATAAGCCAGCTGGCTTATAATTCTCAGAAAGCTCTGAAAATTGTTCCACCAGTTAAAAGAAAAGCACAGTTATAACACTTTCTGGGACAGAGGGCTATATGTTAAATGAGCTATTATAGACAATTTATGCAATCAAGAAGGTCATGGGTCATTGTGGTCCCTTACAAGACTAAGAAGGAGTGTTACTTTTTAAGGAGTTGTCTTGTTGTGCTAGGGGAATGTTGCTCTCTATGGTTGAGCAGGTATTTCTACCAGTGGGGGAAGTTTGGTGGATGCACAATGAAGTGATACAATACACAGAAGAGGGCAGAGAGGAGGCCAAAATGCAGAGGAAAAAAAAAATGTTGAATTTTTTTCTTGTTTTGCCACAAAATATGAATTTTATTTCACAGTGTGAAGTAGCTAACAGAACAAAACGGCAGTTATTATAACTCCAGTATGTGACTTTGGTAGCTTCAAATTCATCTAGTACCTTAGAAGCACGGGACTACATAGAAACAGGAAAGACTACCTTAAGAGCATCCTTGGAGGACTCAATTAAATTCTGTGAGGAACAATTAAATTCTGATAAGAATTGATCTCTGCTCTCCTGTTGCTAGTATGTCCCCCCGGGAGCCTTCCAGACTGTTATCTGGCACTTATAATACAGTGTTCTATCAATCTGTATATTTTCTCATTTCTCTTAATTGACAGCCAAATGAGTTAGGGAAGATATTGTTGTATTAATTTTTGCATTATGTTTAATCTTTACTATACACAGAATACAATCAAAATATGTATGGCAAATGAAGAATACTACTATTCCAACTCTGATATTTTCTATTTAATGTCTTAACTATATGTTTATGAAAACAATATTTTAGTAAAAATTATATCAACTCAAACATAAGTTAATGTTTATCAATTTTCTATGCAATGCAGTTACACTTTCCTACTTTGCCCTTTTTAAAAAAATTTTTTATGGGAACAATGGATTTAATTGCACATTCATAAAAATCTAATATTATTATTGTCTCTTTGATCATTTACTAATAATATCCCTCAGCCATTCTTAGGTTTCCTTTGGGGATATAACTCTGTGCCATTTTTCCAAGTCCCTATTTGTCAAGAATATCTTACTACTTTTTCAATGGTAACAATTGCTACTGTTGAAAAAAATCAATGCCCACTGGCATTTTAACAAAGGTCCATTTTATTGGGAACAGACAAAATTATCCATTAAAGAGGAATAATGTTATTTTCTGACACTTCCCTTTAAAGTTGTCATAATAACATGATATAAATTTTACATTAATGAAAAAATATTCCTCATCTCTTTTTCAGACTGTGGTACTGCCATGCATCCAGCCATATAAACAAGAAAATTACATATCATGCTTTTTCTGCTTTCTTCTAATGTAAATCCTCACATCTAATCCATCACTAAATCTCTTAGAATTTATCTATGAAATATAATAATCTACTTTTGTCACATAAGCACCCATAATGTTTTGGCTGAATTGCTATGATAGGCCACTTTTTGATCTCCTTCTCTCATCTATTCCAATCATTTTACATTGAACTCCAAGTTGATTCCCCACCCCTAAAGTTCAAATTGATTATCCTACAATAAAAAAATCCTTCAAAGATTCTGAGATCTCAGTCAGTGTCAATCATATCTGAACTATCATACACTGTGAAATTTGAAAACAGCCTAAATTAAATACACTGTTGATATTTCATGTAAGAACACTGTTGAGGATATACTTCACTATTTTCTGTAAGGTATTTTTATATGAATTCTATGACAAGTTAATTTCATTTTTGGCTTACATATCAGTAATGGTTTTGCATATATTTTTGCATATTAGTCTTTCTAACTAAACTTTGAGTTCAGACAGGACAATTATCACTGTTAATTCAAAGACGAAACATAAATAGCACTTAATTTATATCTGTTTGCAAGCATTTATTCTGTCAACTACACCAATGCCCCTTCCAAAAAAAAACAGTTCTTAAAGATTCTTTCTCTCTGACTACTAACATGTTCTATGTTTTTTTTTTTTCTTACTACTTCCCTAATATTATTTTAATATCTTCATAAACTGTAGTTATGTCAAGTCTCATCTTAGCAATAATAATTTTTTTCATGATCACTGTGGTTATAGGCTTATCACGTTATTAGAACTCCAGAAAGAACCAGTTTTTTTTATTTTATTGATTTTTTTTCTATTGGTTTTCTATTTTCTCTATACTGATGTTTTTATTGATTTAATTATAAATTCCTATGCAGTCTAGCATATGACATAGACATCCCTTCTATAGTTTGTTCAGTTTTTCCTCCAGTGATGATATTTGCTTGTTGTGGTCAAAATTCCTCACTACCTATGGAGAACCAAGAATATCTCTCCACCACACCTACCACGGACACTCGCCAGTAATCCTCTACTGGTAGTAAAAGGGATATAGCAGGCTTACAATGACCAAGAGACTCATAGGACCAGGGTATTTTTTACAAGATCCCTGCCTGCCTCTAGGTGATGGAGAACCCTTCCCAAATTGTTCACTTTTTATGATGGAATAACTCTATTGGGGCCTATAGTAGAGCACTGTTTGTGGTTAGGGGAGGAATAAGTCTAGCTGGGTGCACTGAATCAATTAATTGCCTGGGAACTGGGAAACACTGGATCAGGATCCCTTTTCTTCTGCTGGTTGGAAAGATTTAATTATCTAGCATTGTGTTATTTTTCTGATCACATGGTCCCCAACCAACATTCCTTCTTCTTTTTACTTTTCAGAGTACCCTTGTCTTAGTCATGATCTTAGAGGATAAGTTTTTAGTCTTCCACTGTTGAATATAACATTAGCTGTGTGTTTGTCATATATGGTGCTTATTATGTTAAGATATATTTCTTTTATATCCAATTTTTTGTTGGTTTTTATCATACAAGAATGTCAAATTTTGTCAAAACCTTTTTGTGTCTTAAGAGGATTACATAATTTTTATATTTCAGTCTCAATGCAGTACTACAATATATCACATTAATTAATCTGCATATTTTGAACAATCCCTACATCCCAAAGATAAATCCCATTTGATTATGCTGAATAATGTGATGTTGAATTCTGTTTGTTAATATTTTTTTGATAATTTTTGCGTATGTATTTATCATGTATATTGACCTGTAGCTTTCTTTTCTTATAGTGTCCTTATCTGGCTGTGGTATTAGGTTAATGCTAGCCTCATAAGGTGGTGCTAGTGGTAAAGAACCTGCCTGCCAATACCAATATGGAGACTTAAGAGACGTGAGTTCGTTCCCTGCGTTGGGAAGATCCCCTGGAGTAGGAAGTGGCAACCCACTCCAGTATTCTTGCATGGAAAATCCCATGGACAGAGAAGCACTGTGGGTTACAGTACAGTCCAGATCACAAGGAGTTGGACACGACTCAAACAACTTAGCTTACACACATACAAGGACTTATTATTTCTACCTTACTAATTGTCTATTTTGTAGTCTCCTTGTTCTTGTTTTCTTCTCTCACAATATTCTTTTCTAAGTTGATTATTTTCCACAGTGATGTGGTTTGATTCCCTTCTCTTTACTGTTTGTGAATCTTCTCTAGGTTTTACTCTTGTGGTTACCATAAAGCCTACATTAAGCACATATAACCATCTATTTTAAACTGATAACGATGATATCAGTTGCATACCAAAAATCTACTGTTTTTCCCCCATTTTATGTTTTTGATCTCGCAATTTACATCTTTTCATATTGTGTATTTATTAACACATGTTGTAGTTATTTTTAATACTTTTGTTCTTTATTATTTAAACTAGAGTTAAATGATTAACCTACTACCATATAACAGTATTGGATTATTTAGAATTTGACTATACCCATACCTTTGCCATTGTGTTTTATATATTCATATGCTTTCATGTTACTTGTCAACAGCCTTTTATTTCAGCCTAGGAGAAGGCAATGGCAACCCACTCCAGTACTCTTGCCTGGAAAATCCCATGGGTGGACAAGCCTGGTAGGCTGCAGTCCACGGGGTCGCTAACAGTCGGACACGACTGAGTGACTTCACTTTCACTTTTCACTTTCATGCATTGGAGAAAGAAATGGCAACCCACTCCAGTGTTCTTGCTTGGAGAATCCCAGGGACGGGGGAGCCTGGTGGGCTGCTGTCTCTGGGGTCGCACAGAGTCGGACATAACTAAAGCAACTTAGCAGCAGCAGCAGCAAAGAACTTCTTTTGAAGCTTTTAAATGATGCAAGGACTCTTATGGCAGAAAGTGAAGAAGAACTAAAGAGCCTCTTGATGAAAGTGAAAGAGGAGAGTGAAAAAGTTGGCTTAAAGCTCAACATTCAGAAAACTAAGATCATGGCATCTGGTCCCATCACTTCATGGCAAATAGATGGGGAAACAGTGGAAACAGTGGCTGGCTTTATTTTTCTGGGCCCCCAAATCACTGCAGATGGTGATTGCAGCCATGAAATTAAAAGATGCTTACTCCTTGGAAGGAAAGTTATGACCAACCTAGACAGCATATTAAAAAGCCGAGACATTACTTTGCCAACAAAGGTCCGTCTAGTCAAGGCTGTGGTTTTTCCAGTGGTCATGTATGGATGTGAGAGTTGGACTATAAAGAAAGCTGAGGACTGAGAAATTGATGCTTTTGAACTGTGGTGTTAGAGAAGACTCTTGAGAGTCCCTTGGATTGCAAGGAAATCCAACCAGTCCATCCTAAAGGAGATCAGTCCTGGGTGTTCATTGGAAGGACTGACGTTGAAGCTGAAACTCCAATACTTTGGCCACTTGATGCGAAGAGCTGACTCATTGGAAAAGACCCTGATGCTAGGAAAGATTGAGGGCAGGAGAAGAAGAGGATGACAGAGGATAAGATGGTTGAATGGCATCACCGACTCAATGAACATGGGTTTGGGTGGACCCCGGGAGTTGGTGATGGACAGGGAGGCCTGGCATGGTGTGGTTCATGGGGTTGCAAAGAGTCAGATAAGACTGAGCGACTGAACTGAACTGAGTGGAGCTACTGGTGAACTACCTCAGTTTTTGTTTAACTGGGAAAGTCTGTATTTCCTTCATTTCTGAAGGACAGCTTTTCCAGGTAAAGTATTTCTGATAGACTTTTTTTTTTTCTTTCAGCCCTTTGAATGTATAATCCCACTCTCCCCCTTGCCTTCATGGTTTCTGCTGAGGAATCTTACAGCTTTGTGGAGCTTCACCCATATGTAAGGACATTTTTTTTTTCTTGAAGCTTTTAAAATTTTTGCTCTTTGATCTTAGACATTTTTTTATAATGTATGTTGGAGAAGATTATTTTGGGTTTAAACTTTTTGGGAACCATGAATATTATGAGCTTGGCTGCCCATATGTCACACTAAGGTGTAGAAGTTTTCAACGATTATTCTTTAAAAACCATTCCACCTGACTTCTTCTATAACTACAAAAATGAGTAAATTGTTTCCTTTAAAGATATCCCACAGTCCACATAAGCTTTTTTTATCCCTCTTTTTCATTCTTTACTTTTTCTATTTCTTTTTCCTGCTCTGACTGGAGAATTTCAAATGATCTTGCTCCAAGTTCACAGATTCTTTTTTCTATCTGGTCAAGTCTGCTGTTGAAGATCTCTACTGAATTCTTCACTGTGATTGTATTATTCAGCAGTAGAATTTTTAAATGTCTTCCATTTTGTTATACTTTTCATTCTATTCATGTACTATTTTCCTCATTTCACTGAATTGTTTCTCTCTGTCTTCTTGTAGCTCACTGAACTTTCAGAAAATAGCTATTTTGAAATTTTCCTGGACAAGTAACAGATTTCCATGTCTTTTGAATCAGTCACCAGTCACTGGAAAATTATTTTGTTCTTTTAGTGATACAATGTTTCCTTGATTTTTTGTATTCCTTGAAGTCTTGAATTGCTGTCTTTGCATTTGAAGTGGAGTCATCTCCTCCAGCCATTACTGACTGGCTTTGGGAAAGAATATTTTCTATCAACCCCCTAAAGACTCTAAGGCTTTATCAGATTTTCCCTGAAAAGAGAAGGAAACACCTACTTCACACATCTTGCTTCCTCTTGTAGCAGAATTCTTAAATTTGCATGCCTTGTCTTGATTATTGGCGGCCTCCCTTTTTGCTTTCCTGAGGGAGGTACTGGACCCAGGCCCATTTAATTTGGCTGCCTTGCTGTAGGTACTCACTAGCTATCTGCAGTGGCTTACTCTTACCACCGTCAAGAATATGCACAAGGAGCCAGGTACAGGATATGTGTGTGAGTGAGGTGATAGGAGCACCATTGATACCCAAGGAACTATTGTGAGTATCCAAAGATGAGACATTCCCAGCAGCTCATGGCCAGGCTTCTTAATAGAGTCTGCAGTGCAGTTAGCTGAATTCATATCCCCTTACTTCCCTGCAAGACTCTTACCTGCTGCTCTCCCAGATAGTCTTACCCCCTAGTTATTTAGCACACCTCAGTATTTTGGATGGGACAAGATAAAAGTGAGTCTCTTTAGCAGCATCCAAGAAAGCTCAGCAAATCAGATGGCTGCTTGCATGCTCTTACTTTGCCCTGTGAGAGAAATCACAAGTCAAGAAGGTTTTTCTTGGCATTCAGCTGTCCCCTCTTAGGCAGGGAACGATGTGAAGTCACTCATCTTACCTTATTCAATTCATCTAACCTTGGATTTTTTTTTCCTCCAGAAGTATGCTGCAACTTCTCTACTGGATTCCCGATTTCCAGAGAGGCTGTGTTGCATATAGGTTATTGAAAGCATCAGTGTTATTCAAGGGCTCCTGAGTTTTAGTAAGAAGGGCTGAAGGGTGTTCATGGGCTATAGATTTTAGGCTCTGTAGGCAGGACTGAAGTTTGTATGCCTATTACCTGATACATGGGTGGGCATGTTTCCTCTGGTTTATTACCTTGGTGTATGTTGCTGGCAAACCACAGCCAGACTGGGTTGTAGTCAAGGAGGTATATAGAGCTATATCTGGGTCTGTATGGAAGGTCATGGTTACAAGTCAACCACCTAGGTGTGGAGTTATTTTCTCAAAATAGCTCTCCTCAGTCCCAGACTTTACAAGGGTTTCACAACCCCAAATCACCCACAAAGGCATTTCTTTCAGTATGTAAATACCAAGTTATTGTTGTGGAGGGGAGACATGTGAAAAATGTCTTATTTCACTATCTTGTTGAAATACTAGCCCCCATTGCATTGTATTTTACTGTTTGTGCCTCCCTATGGTTCTCAAATATGAGTCACCTGAAATCCTTATTAAAATACATATTTTAGAGATTCAGAAGAATTTACTAAATCTGAAATTCATGGAGTCAAGATAAAGAATGACATTTTTAATCTGCATCAAATAATACTGATTTACACTGCAAGTAGTTTCTATGGTAAAGAAAGACTTTACTCACATCTCCACTATAAACTCAAAGAAGGGAAATTTTATCTCATTAATCTTGTTTCTCCATTTTTCTGATACATAATGACTTATTCATAAA
Source organism: Bison bison bison (assembly GCF_000754665.1). Lineage (NCBI taxonomy): Eukaryota > Metazoa > Chordata > Mammalia > Artiodactyla > Bovidae > Bison > Bison bison. The sequence goes on along the minus strand of NW_011494708.1, from coordinate 12,150,353 downwards.
CATTTATTTTTAATGAAAAACATAATCAACATTATGATCAACAATATGATCAACAGAATGATCAACAGTAATATATTAATCAATTCTAATTGGCAAAAGCATTTTAATGTTATTGTAGATATAATTTTACTGTGAAGCTCATTTCTTTCAAAAAGAATTACAGCCTTTTTTAAGTAGAACACATTACTAGAATATTATTAATAGTCTTTGTGCTAATGTAATGGAAAAAACATTACCCTTTTATTCATACTTACCAAAACTTGGAAGCCACTAAGATGTCCTTCAGTAGGTGAATGGATAAATAAACTGTGGTACATCCAGATAATGGAATATTATTCATTGCTAAAAAGAAATGATCTGTCAAGCTATAAAAAAATGAAGAAAATTTAAATGCATATTACTGAGTGAAAGAAGCCAGTTTGGAAAGGCTACATACTATATGAATTCAACTATATGACATCTGTAAAATGCAAAACTATGACAATAAACAACAAAAGGATCAGTGATTATTAGAGGTTGGAGGTAGAGGGATGACTAGATTGAACATAGTGGATTTTTAGGGCAATGAAATATCCTGTATAATACTATGATGATGAGTGCATATCATTATATGTGTGTGTGTGTGTGCGTGCCTGCTCAGGTGTGCCCAACTCTTCTGCAAACCCATAAACTGTAACCCGCCAGACTCCTCTGTCCATGGAATTTTCCAGGCAAGAATACTGGAGTATTCCTACTCCAGGGGAACTTCCCAACCCAGGGACCAAAGCCACAAATCTTGTGTCTCCTAGATTGGCTAGCAGATTCTTTACTACTGAGCCACCTGAGAACCCTGACATGTCATTATACAGTTGTCTAAGCCCATTGAAATATAACACTAAGGACGAACTGTCATGTAAAGTATGGACTTTGGGTGATTAGAATGTGTCAGTGTAGGTTCATCAGTTGTAACAAGAGTGCCCCTCTAGAGGAGGATATTGATAATTGGTGAGGCTATGCTTGTGTGGAGGCAGGGAGGTGGGTAAGCTCTGTACTTTACTTCCATTTTTTCTGTGAACCTAAAAATATTCTACAAAAATAAAGTTTTTTAAAAAAAAGAAAGAGAAGATAGCAGTGGGAATAGGAAGAAATTTTCTTTCACATAGAGACCTGATCTGGGGAGAAGAGAATTATTTCAAGTATATAATTGTGATTTTTTTTCCATATAGTACATTTCTTGTACTGGAAATGTATTTACTTGATGCTGATTATATGGGTTCTTAAAATGCCTGCAAGAATCTATACTGAGAACAAGCCAGAAAGGTATACGGGCAGGACATGATAATGCAAAACATGATAATGTTTTTATCGAGGGGCAGGAGAAGGTAACATCTGCAGAGTAAATTTTATAAGAAATTCTGAGACCAGAATAAAACTACATTTCTCATTTTAAAAAGTCACAATGACTGATAGTGCCCTGCTCTTTCAACCCCAGACCTTCTCCAAATCAGTAAACTCACGGGTTCTCATTAGTTATTAGATGCAATCAGGGTAAGTGAGGAAGTAAAACTTAGCATTAAGTTTTGTGACTGTCACTTCTTCTAACTGCTTGCTCAATATCTTACTGGCAGATGTTTGTAAAATTCAGATAGCTTACATTAAAATACTTACTTTTGTGGAAAAAGTTACATTTTCATATGGTGTATGTGTGTGCTTTTCCTTGCTGAAGCAGTTTACAGCTGCAGCTGGTAGCATTAGAGATGAGTAGATCCTTTGAAAGGCCAAGAAAGGTCCTAAGGGTATATTTCTATTCTAGGTCTTAGATTCCAGAAGCAACTAATAGACAAAATCGGTAACAAACTCAAAAGTTGTACTTCCAGCCTGAGTTGAAAATAGTGTGTATTTATATTTTGTATTGCAAAATCTATTAAAATGCCTGAACTCTAAGTGTGAAATCAGAATCTCACTCACATTATTGAACTTGTTCTGCCTTCCATTTTACTGTCTCTCCCTGAATCACATCTTAAGATGATATTAAATATTATTGTTTAATTTATACCAGATCTTTTGAATTAAATCAAAAAGTCTTAGACTCAGAATTGATTTTCTTTAGAATTGACTGGTTTGATCTTCTTGCTGTCCAAGGGACTCTCAAGAGTCTTCTCCAGCACCATAGTTTGAAAGCATCAAATCTTCAGTGCTCAGCCTTCTTTACAATCCAGCTCTCACATCCATACATGACTATTGGAAAAACCAAAGCTTTAACTAGATGGACATTTGTTGGCAAAATGATGTCTTTGCTTTTTAATATGCCATCTAGGTTTGTCATAGGTTTTCTTCCAAGGAACAAACATCTGTTAATTTCATTGCTACAGTATCTATCTGCAGTGATTTTGGAGCCCAAGGAAATAATGTCTGTCTCTGTTTCCATTTTTTTCCCTTCTGTTTCCATGGAGTGATGGGACCTGATGGCATGATCTTAGTTTTTTGAATGTTGAGTTTTAAGCCAGCTTTTTCACTCTCCTCTTTTACCTTCATCAAGTGGCTCTTTAGTTCTGCTTCACTTTCTGCCATTAAAGTGTATCATCTGCATATCTGAGGCTGTTACTTTTCCCAGCAATATTGATTTCAGCTTGTGAGACATTCAGCCTGGCATTTTGCATGATATACTCTGCATAGAGGTTAAATAAAAAGAATGTAAATATACAGCATTGACATACTCCTTTCCCAATTTCTATTCAGTCAGTTGTTCCATGTAAGTTTCTAACTGGTGGTTCTCAACCCATGTACAGGTTTCTTAGGACACAGGAAAGGTGTTCTGGTATTCCCATCTCTTGAAGAATTTTCCATGGTTCCTTGTGATCCACACAGTCAAAGGCTTTAGTGTAGTCCATGAAGTAGAAGTAGATGTTTTTTTCTGGAATTCTCTTTCATATTCTATGATCCAATGGATGTTAGCAATATCACTTATCTATTATAACAGCATCATGTCACCTGTAGCTTCAGTCTGTACTGTGGGACCCAAACTTTATTTCAGTTGCTCATTAAGTTATTCACTCACTCTACAGACATTTCAGTTCAGTTCAGTTCAGTCACTCAGTCGTGTCCGACTCTGCGACCCCATGAATTGCAGCACACCAGGCCTCCCTGTCCATCACCAACTCCTGGAGTTCACTGAAACTCATGTCCATCGAGTTGGTGATGCCTTCCAGCCATCTCATCCTCTGTCATCCACTTCTCCTCCTGTCCCAAATCCCTCCAAGCATCAGGGTCTTTTCCAATGAGTCAACTCTTTGCATGAGGTGGCCAAAGTACTGGACTTTCAGCTTTAGCATCATTCCTTCCAAAGAATACCCAGGACTGATCTCCTTTAGAATGGACCAGTTGGATCTCCTTGAAGTCCAAGGGACTCTCAAGAGTCTTTTCCAACACCTCAGTTCAAAAGCATCAGTTCTTCAGTGCTTAGCTTTCTTCACAGTCCAACTCACATCCATACATGACTACTGGAAAAACCATAACCTTGACTAGACGGACATTTGTTGGCAAAGTAATGTCTCTGCTTTTGAATATGCTATCTAGGTTGGTCATAACTTTCCTTCCAAGGACTAAGCGTCTTTTAATTTCATGGCTGCCATCACCATCTGCAGTGATTTTGGAACCCAAAAAAAATAAAATCTGACAATGTTTTCACTGTGTTGCCATCTATTTCCCATGAAGTGATGGGACCGGATGCCATGATCTTCATTTTCTGAACGTTGAGCTTTAAGCCAACTTTTTCACTCTCCGCTTTCACTTTCATCAAGATGCTTTTTAGTTCCTCTTCACTTTCTGCCATAGGGTGGTGTCATCTGCATATCTGAGGTTATTGAGATTTCTCCCGGCAATCTTGATTCCAGCTTGTGCTTCTTCCAGCCCAGCCTTTCTCATGATGTACTCTGCATATAAGTTAAATAAGCAGGGTGACAATATACAACCTTGATGTACTCCTTTATTCAGCTCCAAATATTTCTGCATATGACATAGAAATGTTACGTACTCTCATCCACCTTATAAAGGAAAATATAAAAATAATAAGGTAAGTGTATATTAATTAATTAAATGTTTATATAACATCTTGCATAAAACGTTGTTATAATCTGAAAATGTGTCCCCCTCAAAATTCATATATTGAATTCCTAACCGTCAGTGTCATCATGTTTCGAGACGTTGCCTATGGGATTAATTAAGGTTAGATGAAATCATGAAGGTGGAGATTCCATGATGAGAGAAGTGCTCTCCTAAAAAGAAATCCCAGAGAGTTAACTCGCTTCCAGCTCTGTCTGGGTCTAACTCCCTTTCTCTTTCCTGCTCCCTCTCTGTCTCAGTCTCCCACATACACATGCAAAGAAGATGTCATATTAGCACATAGACAGGAGGCAGTCTGCATATCAGGAAGAGAGCTATTCCTGGGGACTGGATAGATTCACTCCTTGTTCATGGACTTCCAACCTTCAGAACTATGAGAAATAAATTTTCATTGCTTAAGACACCAGTCTATGGAATTTTGTTATGGCACCCCGAGATGACTAATACATATATGTTCATGATGACAACTGTTATGAAAGTTATGATGAGAAATGCAGAATGCTGACCACATTTACCAGTGAGAACTAAGCTAATTTGAGGAATTTAAAAAAGTTTCCCTTGCACTTCCCTGAAGAAGTTGTGTGTATTCCTGGCCTATAATGAGATGAAAAATAATCCAGATAAAGAAATTATAGCTAAGTTGTTAGGTATGTGTTGTTTAATTATTAAAGTACTGTGACCATAATTGTAAAAGATCATTCTAGCCACATTTAGATGAACAAATCATAGAAGATAAAAACTAGAAGTTTGAAGCATGTAGGCCAGGTAAGAGTTGAGTGTGGTTTGTTCAACAGTGGTCACAGTGATAACAGATTTTATTGGATGAATTCCAGATGCATTTGAAGTTATAGACAAAATTAATTGCTAATAGATCGATGTGAGGTTGAAGAAAGATTTACCCAAAACTAGATACACATTTCTGGCTTGAGAAATTTTATTGTTCATGGTGGAGTTTTCTAAGGATAAGAATATTTTCAGGCTGGGAGAGGTGCGGATTTGGGGAAATAAGCATCTTGGGACCATTTTAAGTTTGAATTGCCTCCTTGACATCTAAGAAATCAAAAGAACACTGAATATACACATATGCAATTTTGTAGTAAGAAGAGTAACTGTTGGGAATGCATCTAAGCAGAAATAAATCAATTAGTGACATGCATTCTTAGATAATAGGTATTCAAAGATATCTCTCTCAAGTTTATCTTACTAAATAACGTAAGGTGATGACAAAACATTTACAACTGTATTATTATGAAACGACTTGGCTGAAACTGAATGCTTGGACTCATTTGGAAGAGTTGTCCATTTATTCATGAATTTATATTGGTACAGAAAAATCTATGACTAAATTTTTATTCCTTCACTTGGTTCACACATTAGGAAAAAAATCCATTCTTATCTGATTTAGAAAGAACAGTATTGAGATGACAGAGCTCACTGACTTTTGAAAGCATAGGAAGAAATTGATTGAGCAATATTTCTAGCCTCAGATCTTTTTTGTATACTATTTTTAGTTTGAGATTACTCATTTGACTCCACTACAGGAAAATGATGTTGGACAATTTAAGTGATAGCAATCAAAATTAATGATTGTGCTTTCATTAAACTCAAATGCACTAGAAGTTTTGCCATTGAAATGATGTTCTACCATCCAAACGGAACACTTTATTTTCAGTGTTTTTTCTTAATAATTTTTATATGCAATGACATAAACTAAGTCAAAATAACTCCAGTATATTAAACCAGTGATTTGCTAATTGTGGATTTAGTTTCAGTTCATTTTTATTCCTTAGGACGATATATTTAAAAAACAGAGGGGGCATTATCTTCAACTAAACATTATCACAGATACTTCTGATTAATATCGTTGATTTCATTGGATAATTTTCCCCTAAATGCAGTGAGACATTTGGCAAATATCTGCCATTTTCCTGTTAGTGAACAAATGATAAATAGATGTGGTTGAGGGAAATGCAAAAAACATCACAGCTAGTAAATTAAAATGCACCTGAGCTTTTAGCACCTTCTTGAGGCTTACCTGATCAGAGTTTTCCAGGCAAAGACAAAGTGGGCCAGAAAGGAGGGAGCTATGGGTAGGTACTTTGAACATTAGAAATAAATACTCTTTGCAAAAGCCTAGAGGGAAGAGAAAGCATGTCATAATAGGGACCAGTAAATAATTGTATGTTGATAAAGTGCTAAGTGATAATGTGAAGTCAAGTGGGCCTTAGAAAGCATCACTACGAACAAAGTTAGTGGAGGTGATGGAATTCCAGTTGAGCTATTTCAAATCCTGAAAGATGATGCTGTGAAAGTGCTGCACTCAATATGCCAGCAAATTTGGAAGACTCAGCAGTGGCCACAGGATTGGAAAAGGTCAGTTTTCATTCCAATCCCAAAGTAAGGCAATGCCAAAGAATGCTCAAACTACGACACAATTGCACTCATCTCACACGTTAGTAAAGTAATGCTCAATATTCTCCAAGCCAGGCTTCAGCAATATGTGAACCATGAACTTCCTGATGTTCAAGCTGGTTTTAGAAAAGGCAGAGGAACCAGAGATCAAATTGCCAATTTCCACTGGATTATGGAAAAAGCAAGAGAGTTCCAGAAAAACATCTGTTTCTGCTTTATTGACTATGCCAAAGCCTTTGACTGTGTGGATCACAATAAACTGTGGAAAATTCTGAAAGAGATGGGAATACCAGACCACCTGACCTGCCTCTTGAGAAATTTGTATGCAGGTCAGGAAGCAACAGTTAGAACTGGACATGGAACAACAGACTGGTTCCAAATAGAAAAAGGAGTACATCAAGGCTGTATATTGTCACCCTGCTTATTTAACTTCTGTGCAGAGTACATCATGAGAAACGCTGGGCTGGAAGAAGCACAAGCTGGAATCAAGATTGCCGGGAGAAATCTCAATAACCTCAGATATGCAGATGACACCACCCTTATGGCAGAAAGTGAAGAGGAACTAAAAAGCCTCTCAATGAAAGTGAAAGTGGAGAGTGAAAAAGTTGGCTTAAAGCTCAACATTCAGAAAATGAAGATCATGGCAACCGGTCCCATCACTTCATGGGAAATAGATGGGGAAACAGTGGAAACAGAGTCAGACTTTATTTTTTTGGGTTCCAAAATCACTGCAGATGGTGACTGCAGCCATGAAATTAAAAGACGCTTACTCCTTGGAAGGAAAGTTATGACCAAGCTAGATAGCATGTTCAAAAGCAGAGACATTACTTTGCCAACAAAGCTTCATCTAGTCAAGGCTATGATTTTTCCTGTGGTCATGTATGGATGTGAGAGTTGGACTGTGAAGAAGGCTGAGCGCTGAAGAATTGATGCTTTTGAACTGTGGTGTTGGAGAAGACTCTTGAGAGTCCCTTGGACTGCAAGGAGATCCAACCAGTCCATTCTGAAGGAGATCAGCCCTGGGATTTCTTTGGAAGAAATGATGCTAAATTGAAACTCTAGTACTTTGGCCACCTCATGCGAAGAGTTGACTCATTGTAAAAGACTCTGATGCTGGGAGGGATTGGGGACAAGAGGAGAAGTGGACGACAGAGGATGAGATGGCTGGATGGCATCACTGACTCGATGGACGTTAGTCTGGGTGAACTCCGGGAGTTGGTGATGGACAGGGAGGCCTGGCGTTCTGCGATTCATGGGGTTGCAAAGAGTTGGACACGACTGAGTGACTGAACTGAACTGAACTGAGTGGAAATATCACAGAATATAGAGCCAGAGTGTTAATAAGGAAAACCTATGCAATGAAAGCACTGTATTTGGGCTGTTTACCCTAAGAGTGATGGAATTTCATTGACTTTATGAAAGAAGAGATATGATCACATTTTCATTTTATAAAAATTTTTCCAATGTATTGAGAAAATATTATTAATGATATTGCATTAAATTGAAAGGAGAGCAAGCAGTTCAAATGTCATTGCTATTATCCTTGAAAATGATCGTTTCTGACCTACTTACAGATGGACTTCCCTGGTGGCTGAGACGGTAAAGAATCTGCTCACAATGTGGGAGACCTGGTTTTGATCCCTGGGTCGGAAAGACCCCGTGGAGAAGAACAACTATCCACTCCAGTATTCTTGCCTGGAGAATTCCATGGACAGAGGAGCCTGGAGGGGCTGCAGTCAATGGAGTCTCAAAGATTCAGACATGACTGAGCAACTAACACTTTCACTTTTACATAGGAGAGGGATTAAAGAGAATTAGAATTATTAAAAGGCATAAAGAAAGCCATGAAAAGTCATTGATTAGATGAGACCTATGAATTAGAAGAAAGCTAATACAAAGCCATGTTTAAATCCTAAACTCTTTCTATTCTGTATTTGTTCTTGTGCAGCTTCACATGGCTGGAAGAAAACAATTCAACCACATGGGCTGGGTCTCAGTTAATATATGCATAGTTTTTCAGTGCTTCCTGGCTCTCAAACAACACTCCCTAAATCACTTATTCTCCCACTAACAAGAATCACTATTTCACATATTTTCCTCTCTGGTCAGTCACTCAGTATCTCCTTTCACACTTATTCCTCACTGACGCCCTTACTGTGTACTTCACTCGGGTAATTAGAAGCAATTTTATAGATTCCTGTTGTTATATCTATATATCTACCTGCACAAATATATGCAAATGATTTCTTTGTGTTTATCCATAATTTTTTCTCAAACACACCCCTTTATTTGGATACTAAATCTAATACCTTGTTAAAATAATATAATTTACCTTACCTTACCTCCAAAATCTAAAGCAGCAAATTTTTGGTGATATAATCAAATTTCATGGCCTTAAAAACCATATGCATATTGATAATTCCCAAAATTTCCCCCAGTACAGTTCTATATTTTGATATTCCACTACTCTTGACATTTCTACTTGGATACCTAATATATCTCAAACTTAATATGGTCAAGATAGAATTGTGCCTCTCTCCTCAAACCTGGTTCAAACAATAACCTTTATTCAGTTAGTTGACAACAACTCAATCTTTCCGCTTATTTGGAGCAAACATTTTTATGTCATTCTTGCTTTTTCTCTTTCTCTTATATCCTGTTTTATAAGTCTTACTTATTCAACATTCAAAATACACCTAAATTACTATCAACTATCATCTTTTATTACTCCCACTCTGGCCCACTGTTATTTCTCCATTTGGATTAATGCAGATAGTCTTCTAATAGATTCCCATACTTGGACACCTACAGTCTATCTGTTATTCTTCAGCCAGAGTAAGTGAATCGTGTCACACTTCTGTCATCCAATATCTTATAATTGCTCCTCATTCCACAAATGTGGTGCTAAAGTCATTGAAATTGTCTACAGTCTCTGTCTATATTTCCCCCATTATATTTAAGATGGTAATTTTCCATTATCTTTGAATTCATCATCTACTTCTTACTCATTGTCTATTCATCTCCAGCTATACCAGTTTCTTTTCTGTAATTAAAATATGCTAGGAACATTCTCATCCTAATGTTCTATTTTTTCCCCTAGATATTTCCTCTGAATGGATCAGACTGGATCAGTTGTTCCCTTGGCTAATTCCATAAGTTCCTTCAATGGAGTATTACTCAGCCATTAAAAAGAATACATTTGAATCAGTTCTAATGAGATGGATAAAACTGGAACCTATTATATAGAGTGAAGTAAGCCAGAAAGAAAAACACCAATACAGTATACTAAAGCATATATATGGAATTTAGAAAGATGGTAACAATAACCCTGTGTAAGAACAGCAAAAGAGACACTGATGTATAGATCAGTCTTATGGACTCTGTGGGAGAGGGAGAGGGTGGGGAGATTTGGGAGAATAGCAGTGAAACATGTATAATATCATGTATGAAACGAGTCACCAGTCCAGGTTTGATGCATGATACTGGATGCTTGGGGCTGGTGCACTGGGACGACCCAGAGGGAGGGTATGGGGAAGGAGGAGGGAGGAGGGTTCAGGATGGGGAACACAGGTATACCTGTGCCAGATTCATTTTGATATATGGCAAAACTAATACAATATTGTAAAGTTTAAAAATAAAATAACATTTAAAAAAAAAAAAAACAAAGCTTAACTTTAATCTTCCCAGTTAAGTCTACCCTTGACTATTCTATTAAGTAGAGTTTCCCAGGGCTTCCCTTGTGGCTTAGAGGGTAAAATGTCTGCCTGCAATGCAGGAGACCTGGGTTCAATCCCTGAGTCGGGAAGATCCCCTGGAGAAGGAAATGGCAACCCACTCCAGTACTCTTGCCCGGAAAATCCCATGGATGGAGGAGCCTGGGAGGCTGCAGTCCATGGGGTCACAAAAAGTTGGACACAACTGAGTGACTTCACTTTCCCACCAACATGGGCCTCTTTAAATTTCCTTTAATTTGCTCTTGTCTCCATTTTGAAAGGATAACTTACTGATATATATTTTTTTAATCTCATCTCTATATTAAATGCTTAATAGGGCAAATGTCTATGCTACCTTTCACCAATATATTCTAAATAACCAGAGTAAAAATCTGGAGCATAGTAGGGGATAAATAAATATTTATTAAATCAAAGAATGCATGCATGAAGTCTGTTACTTTTGCCCTAATTTTCCAAAGGGAATTTCTGTTTGAAGTATAAACTTCTGTCTTTTCCTTTTTTTGAATTATTATTTTTTTTCCTGCATCATCTCACCATGAGATCATAGAGATCAGTAGGTCTAACTGATGGAATAAGTTCAAAGCCAAGGGTTTAAGAAAAATACCAATATATCAAATGTTATCTAGCGGCTGTTAGTTTGTTCTTTAATTTAGTCCTTTGAACCATTGAGCTTGTATTAATACTCACATTTTAGGTAAGAGTAATAAGACATTCAGAAAAATTAAGTATTGTGCTCCAGGTCATACACTCAGAAAATGGCACAGTTACTGTTTGAGTAGAAGAATTTTCCATTTTTTAACATCCATTTCACATGGAGAACGATCATCATGTTCTACTTTTTATTTCCTATATCTATTCTAAATGCCATGTTTCTTTATGTATTTTCTACTTTCTTATCACTCTAATCACACTATTTAGGCTGTAAAAGTTGTCAGTGAGTACAGTCTGTCCACTAAAATCAGAGTATTTCTGTATCAAGTCTCAGCCTTGATTTGGGTGTATAAATATGGTAATTAGTGTCACCAGATTATTTCTTTTGAAGCAGTGCTTATTCATTCCAGTAACATAATGACAGTGATACTGGTGTCTCCATGGTGTGACTAGCTCTCTCTGTGATGTCCTGGATGAAATATTAATACATGCATTTGTTCCCAGATGCTTACTTGCATTTTACCTTTGTGCTTCTCATCTCTTATTAATGTATATCTTTTTTACATTTATAGAAAAAGCCTTGATAAATATGAAATACATTGCTAGGCACTAAGAGTAGAAATATAAAAATAGGCATAATCCAGGCATTCAGAGTACAGATTGGAGAGATACCTGCGTACATCAGACTGGGGTACATTCTTCTCTAAATGCTGTAATGGAGATATATACAAATAGGGAGAAGTTAGGTTTTGTTAGCATCTCATTCCTTTTCTTAAGTCTATGTTTCTGTATGTGCTTACCTAAAATAATCCCTTTTAACTGAATCTTTGTCATTAAAAAAATTCCTACTTCTGTTTTTAGGAGTGATTATGTTAACAAAGAGATACAGGAATTATTTGCCACACATTCTCTGGGATTTCACATTTTTTAACTTAAATAACATTGAAGATATTGTCATAGTAATTTAGTTTCAACCTTTGAGAAAAGACTGAGCACATTGTAAAGCTTTTTACAGATTTAAACCAGAACTATTTTAAGGACAATTTAACATTAAGCTAGAAGATGCTTTAAATAGTAGGAGCATGCCATTTGAATTTAATGACTGTACAACTTCAATCACCAATACTTTCTCAAATTCTCTTTCAAACTGAAAACTAAAGAAGACTGTTAAATACTCTAAACAGATAAAGCTTAGGTGAAATTTTTTGTTCCAGATATTGTTGCACTTGTTTGGTTGAGTCAAATCCAATATTATTATGAATGTCAGGAGGAATTTGGCATCAGTGCTGCAAATATTTTGTTTGAAAATGTGAATTTAAACAGCTGAGTTAACATAGAGACATCTGTGCATCTTTCTACTAGCAAGTGACCCAAAATATGTTTTCTAGACATTGATGCTAGCAAAGACTGGTGTGAAAAGTATGAATTCATCTCTCTGAAAGCAATGCTTCTTGTTGACCTTTGGGGCAGAGCTAAAGGAAATTCGAGGAATTACACAGAAATAGACATGTAGAATAAAACTTCTTTTTATGTGATGATCACCAAACATCTTTGGAATTGCTTTCTTCAGTTTGGGAAATTCCTCCAGCTATGATTTATACCTACCAGTGTAAAAGCCAAACCTTGCCTTTCTAGTCATAGGACCAGAGATGCACAGGTTTGAGATTCAAAAGGGAAAAAGCACAGGTGCACAGAATGCTCTTTTTCTTGAGGAGACATTGGAGATAATTTAGCTTTAGGAGGGATCAAGGTCAGGAATTTTGCTGCCTACTCCTTTGATTTACCTATGAAAACCAAGATGTCTTTGAAGAACTGCCCATTGCAGAATGATGGTAGCAGTAATTTCTTCCCTAAAGTGATTCCCATATTATTCTGTGTACTTTTCCTGCTTAAGTACCTCCTCCTGCCAAACTCTCTGGCACTACTGGAGAGTCCATGAGGTATGAAATATCATTTAATAAATGTATTGTCTGATGTAATTCTGATTGTAGTAACTAAGAACTCTGTCTGATACAAGTGCCTTCATTATCATGATTCATCTTTTCTGTGACTCTCTGGATAATTCTCTCAATTTCTTTGCACTTCTGCTTCTGTCACAACTTTCTAGGAAAATACATACATACACAACACTTTCATTTTAATTTTAGTTTCCTCTTTGCCTTCATGCATACTTCTGAGAGCTGCTAAAAAATCACCAAGCCAGACAATCTGACAGATTCATATTAATCAATCTCAATTAGGCCCTTTTCATCAACATTTTAACAAAGTTCTAAAATATTGAAAATTATACACTTCCCATTGTACCTTGTCTATATTAGCTACACATAATCTAGCTCTTCCTTTTTTATGATCTTAATAGGCCTTTATCACTCATAACAACTTCAGAGTCTTTTGGTTGAAGTGATCGCATCATATAGTGAAAACTAAAGCCAAGAAAGCAAGTTGACTTAGTTTGGATAACAAGAAGGTCCATGGCGGGAGCATTTCAAGAAGCAATGTTTATCTCTCCTGCAAGTGGGATTAGCTAAGCCTGTGTTTACAAACCCTTTAGTTAAGATAAAATTCAAGGCCTTTGTCACTCTTAACAACTCTTTTATAAAACACTTTTATCCCTTGATTTCCCTGATACTGAGTTCTGAATTTTCCTGTATCTCTGTCCTCCTTCTGAGCTCTAATTTTCCAGTACTCAAATAAATGTTTAGTAGTTCAGTGTATCTTAAGCTCAACACATTCACATCTTATTCCTTGTCACTTTAAAACCATTTTGCTTTCCTCCTCTCCCTCTGTCTGTTTTTCCCATACTTATCTCTGTGTTAGAGAGTATCTGTGACTCTGTCTTTTCCATCACTTTCCATATTCTGTCAATCCCCAACCCAGTCTTATAGCCCCTACCACCACTAACACGTCTCTGTAATTCACTTACTCTTTTCTTTATACACTGTGTTATTTAAGACACCATCACTTTTCACCTATATTACTGTAAAAGGTGTGTGTATTAGAAATAATGTCTGTCTTCTTATCCCCTTCAAACCTATTCTTCATAGGTTTGAAACCATAAAAATAATTCTAAAACATCAATGAGTAAGTATCTTCCCATATGTGAATCTTTTCTAAAGCTGACTTTGAAACTAATAATGGTGCTAACTACTACTTATTCTCCCAGTCAAGATTTAAATATAATTTTTAGAGAAGTTTTTAAAAATTTGTTACAAATAGTATTTTTTTTTAATTTATTTTAGACGGTAACAATTAGGACAAAAGTGATATCTTTAACTACTTATTGTGAATATAGATGATTTTACTACTTATGTCTTTTAAACTTATTTCTAGTTTTACACATGATTAATCTTCTTTTACTGCATGTTTGCCAATGAGATTTTTCCTTTCATAATTTAATATTTCTAGCTATTATCTTTTTTATTTAGAGAATTCCTTTAATGTTTCTTATAAAGCTGGTTTAGTGCTGCTGAACTTGTTTAGCTTTTGCTTATCTGTAAAATCTTTATTTCTCTTTCCAATCTGAACGATATCCTTGCTGGTTAGAGTATTCTTGCTTATAGTTTTTTTCCTTTCATCTCTTTGAATATCTCATGCCACACCCTTCTGGACTAGAGTTTCTGCTGAAAAGTCAACTGAATCTTATGAGCTCCATTGTATGAAACTAGTTTTCTCTTGCTAATTTAATGATTACCTATCATTAATTTTTGCCATTTTAATTATATTATGTCTTGGTGGGAACATCTTTGAATCCATCTTGTTTGGGACTCTGTATGCTTCTTAGACTTGGATATCTGCTTTCTTTAGCATCTTAGGGGAGTTTTCAACTGTTACTCCTTTAAACAAATTATCTGCCCTTTTCTCTTTTCTACCTCTGGGACCCCTATAATGTTTGACATGGTCCTAGAGACTTCTTAACCTATCATCATTTTTTAAAATTATTTTTTTAGGTTCTGCTTGGGTGATTCCCACAACTGTGTTTTTCAATTTGCTCATCTGTTCCTCTGTATTATCTAATCTATTTTGGTTTCCTTGTAGGTTTTGTTGTTTTGTTGTTGTTTCACTTTTCATATTGTTCAAGTCTGTTTGATTCTTCAGTTATATAACATATAACTCTCTTCTCACTGTGTTCATCCATTTTTCTTCTGATTTCATTGAGCAACTTTATGATCATTATCTTAAACTATTTGTCAGCTAAATTGTTTATCTCCACTTCATTTAGTTATTTTTCTATTATTTTTTATTCCTTCATTAGAAACATATTCTTTTGTATCCTCACTTTTGTCAACTGTTCTTTGTTTATTTGTATCTATTACATTGGTCGTTTATGTTTCCCAAATCTGGATAAATGACTTTATGTAGGAGATGTCCTCTGGGACCCAGTAGGACAGTCCCCTCTGGTCACGAGCTAACTGTTTGACAGGTGCCTGCTTCCTGGGCTGCATGGGCCCTTCTGCTTTATTGGGACCAATTAGAGTGGGTGAACTTGTTGGCAGAGCTGGCCCCAGTCCTCCCTGGGGCAGCTGCCAGCCTGCTGGTGCTGGGGCCAGGTCACAGTGTGAGTGGCTGTGGGAATGGAGGGGTGTGCCAGGGCTGGGGTTGGCCCAGTGGTAGGTGGGGTCTGGTCCCAGGGTTCTTACCTTGTTTGTTTTTCTTTCTTCTTCTTTTTTTTTTTTTTTAATTTTTAGATTCCACATATCAGAGAGATCTCAAAGTGTTTGTCTATCTGTCTAGCTTATTTCCTTTAGCATGAAACCCTGAAGTTCCATCTATTGACCCTCAAATGCTAATATTTTTCTAAAAATTGATCTTTTATCATTGTCTACTTTGCTCCCAGCCTTTTAATGAAATTAATAAGAAGAAATTAACATAAAATATCAAGAGAATACAGTAAATTTAAGGCAGAAAAATATAACCAATTTCAATATTTGAGAGTTGTCTGCATTCTGATATCATTGCTTTATAACACAGAATAAAGATATTTTCTTTCATTTACTCTGTAGTATTTGTGCAGCTTTAGTATAGGCCACAGGAAAAGACAATGGCAACCCACTCCAGTACTCTTGCCTGGAAAATCCCATGGACGAAAGAGCCTGGTTGGCTGCAGTCCATGGGGTCGCTAGGAGTCCGACACGACTGAGCGACTTTACTTTCACTTTTCACTTTCATGCATTGGAGAAGGAAATGGCAACCCACTCCAGTGTTCTTGCCTGGAGAATCCCAGGGACGGGGGAGCCTTGCTGCTGTCTATGGGGTCACACAGAATTGGACACGACTGAAGCAACTTAGCAGCAGCAGCAGCAGCAGAAGTATAGGCCACAAGCACTAGTCTAATACAACTAGATGAAGCTTTGACCAAGTTAGAATATTATGGTTTTCAGTAATTAATAATCAATATGAAATCAGAGAACTTCATTAACTCTTATTAAAATTATAGCTATTTTTCTTCCAAGCTTCATGGTACATGCTTAGTTTGATTACAGATTAATTTTCCTTGTAAGTATTAAACATGTTTCTGGTGGAAGCTTTTGTATTACAATTAGTCAATGGAGCAAACCATTATGTGGATTTTTTTGATAAGAAAAGTTGATAAGAACTCATTATTGATAAGAACTCCATACCAGGGTAAATATTGAAGAAATAGAGATTATTTAGTTTGTCTCTCTCTGACAACATTTGTTGTTGTTGCTGTTTTTCAATTTTTAAATCATGTTTGATTCTTTGCAATCCATAAATTGCAGCAAATCCCACTTCCCTGTCCTTTACTATATCCAGGAGTTTGCTCAAACTCATATCCATTGAGTTAGTGATGCCATCCAACCATCTCATCCTCTGTTACCCCCTTATACTCTTGCCCTCAATCTGTCCCAGTATTAGGGTCTCTTCCAATGAGTCAATTCTTCATATCAGGTGGCCAGAGTCTTAGAGTTTCAGCTTTACCATCAATCCTTCCAATAAATATTCAGAGTTGACTTCCTTTAAGATTGACTGATTTGATCTCCTTGCTGTCCAAGGGACTCTGAAGAGTCTTCTTCAGCACCATAGTCCAAAAGCATCAATTCTTTAGCATTCAGCCTTACTTACGGTTCAACTTCACATCTGTACATGACTACTGGAAAAACCATAGCTTTGTCTATACAGACCTTTGTAGGCAAAATGATGTCTTTCCTTTTTAATATGCTATCTAGGTTTGTCATAACTTTCCTTCCAAAGATCAAGTATCTTTGAATTTTGTGCCTAAAGTCACCATCCACAGTGATCTTTGAGCCCAAGAAAAAAAATCTGTCACTGTTTCCACTTTTTCCCCATCTATTTTCCATGAAGTGATGGACCTGGATGCCATAATCTTAGTTTTTGAATGCTTAGTTTTAAACCATCATTTTCACTCTCCTCTTTTACCTTCATCAAGAGGCTCTTTAGTTCTCTTTGTTTTCTGCCACTACAGTGTCATCTTCATATCTAAAATTGTGGGTGTTTCTCCTGCCAATCTTGATTCTAGCTGGTAAATCATCCAACCCAGTATTTTGCATGTTGTATTCCTCTGCATGTAAATTAAATAAGCAGGGTGACAGTAAGTAGACTTTACATACTTCTTTCCCAAATTTGAACCAGTCTGTTCTGTGTCTAGTTCTAACTGTTGCCTCTTGAAACCTGCTTACCGGTTTCTCAGGAAACAGGTAAGGTGGTCTGGTATTCCCCTCTTTGTATTAATTTTCTAGCTTGTTGTCATCCACAGAGTCAACTACTTTTGACTTTCAAATAGTCATTGAAGCAGAAGTAGATTTTTTTTGGAATTCCTTTGCTCTTTTGGTCATCCAATGGATGTTGGCAATTTGATCTCTGGTTCCTCTGCCTTCTCTAAATCCAACTTGTTCTTCTGGAAGTTCTCGGTTCATGTACTCTTGAAATCTCACTTAAAGGATTTTGACCATTACCCTGGTAGCATGTGAAATGAGCACAATTGTATGGTAGCTTGCACATTCTCTGTCATTGCCCTTCTTTAGGACTGGAATGAAAATTGATCTTTCCAGTCCTGTGGCCACTGCTGAGTTTTCCAAATTTCCTGGCATATTGAGTCCAGTACTTTAACAGTATCATCTTTTAGGCTGTGAAATAGCTTAGCTGGAATTCCATCACCTCCACTAGCCTTGTTTGCAGTAATGCTTTCTAACCTCACCTTGACTTCATACTCTCCAGCATGTCTGGCTCTAGATGAGTGATGACACCATCATGGTAATCTGGGTCATTAGGATCATTTTTGTGTCGTTCTTCTGTACTCTTGTCACCTCTTCTTATTCTCTTCTGCTTCTGTTAGATTCTTGCTATTTCTGTCTTTCATTGTGCCCATCTTTGAATGGAGTGTTCCCTTGCTATCTCTAATTTTCTTGAAGAGATCTCTAGTCTTTTAATTCTATTGTTTTCCTCTATTTCTTTGCACTGTTCACTTAAGAAGGCTTTATTATCTCTCCTTGCTATTCCCTGGAAGTCTGCATTCAGTTGGGTATATCATTCCCTTTCTCCTTTGCCTTTCACTTCTTTTCTTTTCTCAGCTATTTGTAAGACCTCCTTAGGCAACCACTTTGCCTTCTTGCATTCCCTTTTCTTCAACAGTGTAGCACAGCAAAACATGGTGTGACTACAATGGAATTGAGTATACCAGTGGTCTATATTGCACATGCTATTTATTTGTGTTTTCACTTATACTTATTTATTTACTTATTCAGGTTCTGAAGGGCTTCCCTGGTAGTTCAGATGGTAAAGAATCCACTTGCAATGCAAGAGACCTGAACTCGATCCCTGGCTTGGGAAGATCCCATGGAGGAGGGCATGGCAACCCACTCCAGTATTCTTGCCTGGAGAATCCCCATGGACAGAGGAGCCTGGCGGGCTAAAGTCCATGGAGTTGCAAAGAGTTGGACACGACAGAGTAACTAAGCACAGCACACATAGGTTCTGGCAAGAAAGCTTACCAGAAAGAAGAGTGACCCCATTAGGGAATCATGGCTTTTTCCTGCATAGGTGTTGTTATCTCTAAACCAAGGGCATTACAGCTTAGCTTTTGAGCTCATTCTTGAATCTGAATGGCATTTGAGGTTTGTGTTCTTTTGGGAGGATTCTATCTGTCTGTTTGCCATCAAGCATGTATTTGACAATCAGAGAGTGAATTCTGATAGGTATTATTTGTACTCCCTATTATTAGGTTTTACTTTTGTTTCCCTAAATAAAGACACACATTCTAGGGTGTTCGCATGTAAGTGGGCCTGTGTGATTATTTCTAGTCAAAGCTAGTATTGGTACAGTGAAAATCCATGTATGTGAGATTTTTCATTCTCTCTCTTCTCTACTTCTTTAGTGACTATGGAGGTACCCTCAGTAAGATGGTTGAACTAGAAGATAAAAACACATTAAATTGCTGCTTTGCAGAATAATCTTTATAAATATGTATGATGGAAAAATAAGCATTTGATGTGATAGGCTATATCAATTTAGAGGCTGTTTATCTAGCATAATCTGCCCAATCCTGACTTAGAGTTGCATTTCTAAAATTTCTTCACATTTGGGGTGCAATTCTTCTGAATTATTTTTGGCCCAGAGTAATCAATGCTCTTGTTTTCCTATACAACATTGTTCTCTGTGACATCAACCAAATGCTGATGATACAAAGCCACTATTATTTATTAGGTAAATTTTGATCCTATATCTTGTTACCTTATAAGAAAATATCAACAGATGGCTTTTAGAGTAAGTTCATTGCATGCACTAACAATGGCCACTATTTCAATAGTACTGTCTGGCTGAGAATAATTGTAAGATGTAACAATGCATCTTAATTTCAGAAAAAAAAAATTCCCTTTGATATACAGTAGGTTGTTTATCCTTAGCCCAGAACGTTGCCCTTGAGACATGGTCCTTAACTCCTAAAAATGTCTTTTAAATGGAGTCTTGCTTAACTGAATACTGGAAATGCACAATGAGGCATTTGTAGTCCAATAGAACTGGTCCAATATCTCCCTGACATACATGTCCCATTGAATCTTGCCCCCATGTATGTACTTTCATCCTCTGAAAAGCTCCTTCAGGAATCCCCATGTAGACTCTAGGGATTGCCCTCCACGTAGCTCCATGATAGCTTCTGATAACTTGACCCATAAATTCCAGGTAACTTAGAAGACTTAAAATCTGCTATCTGCCTCCTGGGCACATCAAAGAACTCTGTGCTCTGCTTGTTCTCCAAAGGCCAAAAAGTTATCCCAGAAGAAAGCTGGTGTAAAAGTAAAAATGTGTGCTTCCTTTCTCTTAAGGGTTGCAGTTTTGTGAGGTGTAATGTCTAATGCCTGAAAATAATTGTCTCCCATATTCTGCCCAGTTTTAACACTATTTAGGCAGGTGATTCCATTCAGTATCAGTTACTCTCTCATGGCTAGAGTGTAAGAATCTAGACAACACACATTTAATTTTAGTGATTGGCAAAGGGACAATATCAGGCTTTGACATAAATTAAAAATAGCGTACCTGTCAGTAATCATTAGCTCATATACTCTTCCAGCTCTGCAGGTTCTGAGGTGACCTCGGATCCCGGGCCACATGCTGTTCCTCAGCCCCTTAGTAACAGTGCCGTCTGAAACCTACACAAGGCTCAACTCCAGCCCTAAGATACAGCTTCAAAAGGAAAAAAGCCTTTGATATTTCCTTGATGTTTCTTGCCCCATAATGTATAGGCCAGCAAGTTCCTCTTCTTCCTTCCTGACTTCCGGCTATGCAGATTCATTACTGACTTCATTTCTGTCTGATGTTTTTTTGCATTTGATTATAGACCTCTCTTTCTCTCTCTTTCCCTCTGTGATTTCAACTTAAATTTGACCTCACCCCAAATACTTCATTATTATGATTAATACCAAGTATACATCATTATCAAATTACACTAATTCAGTAATAATATGATAATGTTAATAATGATAGACAATAATTTATCTCAGAATGTGGGAAGTATACCCATGTTGGGAAGAGATACTGTCTGTTTCCAAACAATTTTATTGTTATATCTAAACCTTATATGTGTAAGGAAAGTGAAAATTCCCAAGAATCTCAGGTCTGCTATGTAATAGACCTTAACAAGTATGGGATTTCTTTCAAATTCCCTAATTTAACTAAAAACATAAACTAAATGTTTCTTCCCACTCCATAGCATCAACATTTTATGTAATATTAAGCAGTTTAAATTAAAAGTTAAATCAATTAACTTCCTCTGTGTACTAACTGGAAATAAGTTTCAGCTATGAGTAAATAATATTTATAGTGAATTAACTGAATAAAATATACTTTTTAAATATTTCACAGCAATAAATTTGGAGACAGATAATTTAGTAATAGTGGAGGATCTTAATAATTTTACAAAAGAAAAAAATCTAAATTTCTGATTTCTCACCCTTGTTGTGTAGTTTTCTCGACCTATGGTTGCAAAACAGCTTTTTAAACTCCAGTGTATCTTACCGAAGGCAAGAAAGGAGGTAAGGTAGTGACCATAACCCCATTTTTGTGCCTAGAAACCACCAAAACTCTCATTTTACTGGTCAGAAATATTTCACATGGCTACCCCTCAGATCTATCATATACCAGAAAATGGGAAAGGACTTGGAATTTGGTTTTTGCTCAGCAAACACCAGCAGTGCTTCAACATTTTTATATTGCCCAAAGATGTACCATGTTTCTTTTATGGCTTCTTGAATGTCCTGACAAATCCCAGGATCACACAGTCAGTTCAGTCACTCAGTCCTGTCCAACTCTTTGTGAACGCATGAATTGCAGCACGCCAGGCCTCCTTGTCCATCACCAACTCCCACAGTCCACCCAAACTCATGTGTATCGAGTCAGTGATGCCATCCAGCCATCTCATCCTCTGTCATCCCCTTCTCTTCCTGCCCCCAATCCCTCCCAGCAACAGGGTCTTTTCCAATGAGTCAACTCTTTGCATGAGGTGGCCAAAATACTGGAGTTTCAGCTTTAGCATCATTCCTTCCAAAGAAATCCCAGGGCTGATCTCCTTCAGAATGGAC
>NW_011494708.1:12128099-12128304 GCF_000754665.1 Bison bison bison | reverse complement strand
AAAAGCATCAATTCTTCAGCACTCAGCTTTCTTCACAGTCAAACTCTCACATCCATACATGACCACTGGAAAAAACATAGCCTTGACTAGATGGACCTTTGTTGGCAAAGTAATATTTCTGATTTTTAATTTGCTCTCTAGGTTGGTCATAACTTTCCTTCCAAAGAGTAAGTGTCTTTTAATTCCATGGCTGCAATCACCATCT
>NW_011494708.1:12120606-12127816 GCF_000754665.1 Bison bison bison | reverse complement strand
TGTTGTTCCATGTCCAGTTCTAACTGTTGCTTCCTGACCTGCACATAGGTTTCTCAAGAGGCAGGTCAGGTGGTCTGGTATTCCCATTTCTTTTAAGAATTTTCCACAGTTTATTGTGATCCACACAGTAAAAGGCTTTGGCATAGTTAATAAAGCAGAAATAAATATTTTTCTGGAACTCTCTTGCTTTTTTCATGATCCGGCAGATGTTGGCAATTTGATCTGTGGTTCCTCTGCCTTATCTAAAGCCAGCTTGAACATCTGGAAGTTCCCGGTTCACATATTGCTGAAGCCTGGCTTGGAGAATTTTAAGCATTACTTTACTAGTGTGTGAGATGAGTGCAATTGTGTGGGAGTTTGAGCATTCTTTGGTATAGCCTTTCTTTGGGACTGGGAGCAAAACTGACCTTTTCCAATCCTGTGACCACTGCTGAGTTTTCCAAATTTGCTGGCATATTGAGTGTAGCACTTTCAATGTATCATCTTTTAGGATTTGAAATAACTCAACTGGAATTCCATCACCTCCACTAGCTTTGTTCATAGTGATGCTTCTTCAGGCCCACTTGACTTCACATTCCAGGATGTCTGACTCTAGGTGAGTGATGACACCATCATGGTTGTCTGGGTCGTGAAGATCTTTTCTCTGTTTATTCTTGCCCCTCTTCTTAATATCTTCTGCTTCTGTTAGGTCCATACCATTTCTGTCCTTTATCGAGCCCATCTTTGCATGAAATGTTCCCTTGGGATCTCTAATTTTCTTCAAGAGATCTCTAGTCTTTCCCATTCTGTTGTTTTCCTCTATTTCTTTGCACTGATCGCTGAGGAAGGCTTTCTTATCTCTTCTTGTTATTCTTTGCAACTCTGCATTCAGATGCTTATATCTTTCCTTTTCTCCTTTGCTTTTCAATTCTCTTCTTTCCACAGCTATTTGTAAGGCCTTCCTAGACAGCCATTTTGCTTTTTTGCATTTATTTTCCATGGGGATGGCCTTGATCCCTGTTTACTGTACAATGTCATGAACCTCCATCCATAGTTCATCAGACACTCTGTCTATCAGATCTAGTTCCTTAAATCCATTTCCCACTTTCACTGTATGATCATAAGGGATTTGATTTAGGTCATACCTAAATGGTCTAGTGGTTTTCCCTACTTTCATCAACTTAAGTCTGAATTTGGCAATAAGGTGTTTATGATATGAACCAGTCAGCTCCCGGTCTTGTTTTTGCTGACTTTATAGAGCTTCTCCATCTTTGGCTGCAAAGAGTATAATTAATCTGATTTCGGTGTTGACCACCTGGTGATGTCCATGTGTAGAGTATTCTCTTGTGTTGTTGGAAAAGGGTGTTGGCTATGACCAGTGCGTTCTCTTGGCAAACTCTATTAGCCTTTTCCCTGCTTCATTCCATATTTCAAGGCCAAATCTGCCTGTTACTCCAGGTGTTTCTTGACTTCCTACTTTTGCAGTCCAGTCCCCTATAATGAAAAGGATATCTTTTTTGGGTGTTAGTTCTAAAAGATCTTATAGGTCTTCATAGAACCATTCAACTTCAGCTTCTTCAACATTACTGGTTGGGGCATAGGCTTGGATCACTGTGATACTGAATGGTTTCCCTTGGAAATGAACAGAGATCATTCTGTTGTTTTTAAGATTGCATCCAAGTACTGCATTTTGGACTCTTTTGTTGACCATGATGGTACTCCATTTCTGCTAAGGGATTCCTGCTCACAGTAGTAGATATAATGGTCATCTGAGTTAACTTCACCCATTCTAGTCCATTTTAGTTCTCTGATTCCTAGAATGTCGACTTTCACTCTTGGCATCTCCTGTTTGACCACTTCAAATTTGCCTTGATTCATGGACCTGACATTCCAGGTTCCTATGCAATATTGCTCTTTACATTTGGGGCCTTGCTTCTATCACCAGTCACATCCATTGTTTTTGCTTTGGCTCCATCCCTTCATTCTTTCTAGACTTATTTCTCCACTGATCTCCAGTAGCAATTTGGGCACCTACCGACCTGGAGAGTTTTCTTTCAGTATCCTATCATTTTGCCTTTTCATACTATTCATGGTGTTTTCAAAGCAAGAATACTGAAGTAGTTTGTCATTCTCTTCTCCAGTGGACCACCTTCTGTCAGACCTCTCCACCATGACCCAGCTGTCTTGGTTGGCCCCACATGGCATGGCTTAGTTTCATTGAGGTAGACAAGGCTGTGGTCCGTGTGATCACTGGTTTTCTGTGATTATGGTTTCAGTGTGTCTGCCCTCTGATGTGCTCTTTGCAACACCTACCATCTTACTTAGATTTCTCTTACTTTGCACGTGGGGTATCTCTTCACAGGCTGCTCCAGCAAAGTGGAGCTGCTGCACCTTACCTTGGACGATGTCACCCCTCCTGAGCTGAATATGGAGTAGCTCCTCTCAGCCCTCCTGCGCCCGCGCAGCTGCCACTCCTTGGACATGGGGTAGCTCCTCTTGGCTGCTGCCCCGACCTCGGACATGGGGTAGCTTGTTTCAGTCTCAAGGTTATCTTCCTTACCTCCACCATAGTTTGGCCCCAGTATGTAAATAAGGATGTCACACATAAACTATATTTTACCATATCTTCTAGTATGTAGCTTATATGTACAATGTACTACTGACACAATGTTTCAGTACCAATGTTGGCATGTTTTGCTTCTCTTTCTACCTCATTAACTCTCAGCCTCTACACACACATACACACACACAATGCTAGCTCTTTACATTGAAAAAATCAGTTAGGGTAACTGAATTTACTGTCCAATCTTATAGTTGGTACTATAAGCTGACGGTGCAATACATTTCTTTTTTGTTTTCTTTAGTTGAGAGTCACATGACTAATACATTCCACAACACTAAAAATATATATTGCTATTAAAATAAAAAGGGATATTTCTTTTTATGTTGTTATATTAATGTATATCTTTTAATATAAATTAAAATGTAATTTAATTCATTTCAGTGCTCTAGAATTTTTTTTAAAATTTATTATCATCAGTAATAAACATTTACTCACACTCTTTCAGCATTATCACACTCATAATTAGCATAACACAACAATGATAACTGCTGTGTTCTATATTACAGGCAAATTTTATGAAGGACTTTTATTTTTCTTTTAGCACTTGGTTAAAATAAACTGTATCTTCATCTTTTATTAGTTTATAATGCAGGGAAAATATTCTAGGAGTGAATATAGGTGTAATGCAATCTATTTAAGTACCCATAAACTGGAATAAGTAGTGAAGTCTTAAAAAATAGTCTTTGCTTTTAATTTTATGATGCTGTTTTTAGATTTTTACTTTCATAACAGTGATTTGACAGCTGTGGTTACTTAGTATATTAATATTTATATATGGCAGTCTACTATAAAGGGATAATGGAAAACAGGTACTGTGCAAAAATATTATATTTTAAAATTAAGTTTCTCTCTATACTTTACTCAAACTTGTTATTCTGTTGCTTAGGGGAGGCTCTTGGTGACAATGCTGGCTGTTGCAGGCTTTCCTTGATGTCTGATAATAAAATCCCTGTGGGGAAGCTATGCCTTTGCCTAGTGCCAACACATTCTTGGCAGATAGAATGTTTGCATGATAAATGTTTCAATTAAAACTATTTAAAATAACCTTCAATCTTGTTTCAAATTTATTTGAAGACTATTAAAAGGACATAAAAATATGAACTAGGAGTTTCAAATAAGGGAAGTTATATAATTTACATACCTTATAGCTTCATAATATTCATAATAACAATACATTTTGAAAAGAAAATAATCTTTTACCAAAAAGAGACTGTTATTTTGTGTGATTCCAAAAGTAGAAGAAATACAAGATTCACTATCAAGACTTCATTTGATTATTGTTAAAAATGTCTTATTTTAAAATATATATTTAAGAGAAAAACATTTTTCTCTACTACTTTTTTTTCCAGCTTTTTCCCTTCACTTTAATTTTATTTTTTTTATTTTTTATTTTTTTTTACTTTACAATATTGTATTGGTTTTGCCATACATCAACATGCATCTGCCATGGGTGTACACATGTTCCCCATCCTGAACCCTGCTCCCACCTCCCTCCCCATACCATCCCTCTGGGTCATCCCAGTGCACCAACCCCAAGCTTCCTGTATCCTGCATTGAACCTGGACTGGCAATTTGTTTCTTATATGATATTATACATGATTCTATTAGTGGTTATCTCTGGGGTTTTTTGGAAGCAGGAAAAAAATTTGCCATACTAGAGCTATTCTTCTTTTTAACTTAATTTATATTGTTTGACCTTTAATTCCTGTATGGACACATTTTAAACTTTACTTATATGTTTAAGTGTGATTGTATATATTCTTGTAAATTTTGTCTATCTTTTCCTTTTTGTGTTGATGCCCTTCTCCCTGTCTTTCCCTTATTAGCTTGAATCAGCTCCACTACCCAAAATATTTTTGGACATCACCTTAGGACAAATTCTTTCATCTTTTACTGCTATCCATATGGTAGTACTGTAATATGTATATATGAATGTGCATAAGTACTCCCATCCATCAGGCACACATATAGAATTGCTATTTGTTAGTATTTCTTCTAAAGAGAACAGACTCCTACCATGCCCTCTTTCCTGTGACTCTTTCATTCAACAGTATTTTCTGGAAATTCATAACATATCCATTACAATGTTGATGTGATATCTTTCTGTCCTTTTTTAACCACTGTGGATAATACTATAATTGATGTACTGTGCATTCTGTAGGAACTTCAAATCTGATGTGTTGATATGTGTCTTTTGCTAAATAAATCTATTGGAGTAACGCTGCTGGATTAAAGTGTTGTGGTTTTTTTTTGGTTATTTTTAGTAAATATTTTTGTATAAGTATTTAAAAGATAAAAGCTTCTTTTGCACATATAATCTAATGCTATAAAAACTTTAAAGTTATTAATAATCACTTTTTAATATCAAATATCTAGCTGGCATTCACTTTCTATATATCTTTAAATCAGAATGTTGTTGTTCAGTGGCTCTGTTGTGTCTGACTCTGCAACCGCATGGACTGCAGCAGCCAGGCTTCCCTGTCCTTCACCATCTCCCGGGGGAGCTTGATTATCATGAATCAGAATAACAAAAGATAATTGTAGTTTTAAAAATCTGTTTCTTACATCTATTTTGATTTATAGTACCTTCCTCCATCATTTGCATTTCTGTTATTATTAAAGAACTTTTGTTATCTTTGCTGAACTTGGCTGGTTGTTTCCCCATGGTGTTATAAGTATGTGTTCACTGTGGCTCCTGGAAATTGGTAATGAGATCTAAATGGTTGATTAAATCAGAATCAGTCTATATAGAGAGAACTTCATAAATGATATTGTGCACTTATACTGGGAACAACATGATGTTTTCTTGCCTAATTTTTTGTAATGCTAGTAACAATTGGGACTATTTTATTGAAGATTGAAAAACTTAATATTTTAATTATTTTTTCCTTCTTTGTTTATTAGCTGGAGCATTTCCACACAGATACATGTGTTAGTCACTCAGTCATGTCCATCTCTTTGAGACCTCAAGGACTGTAACCTGCCAAGCTCCTCTGTCCATGGAATTCTCCAGACATGACTACTGGAGTGGATTGCCATTCTTTTCTCCAGGGAATCTTCCTGACCTAGGGATCAAACCCTGGTTTAATGCATTGCCGGCAGATTCTTTACCATCCGAGCTACCAGAAATTATTCCTACACAGATATATTTCTCCTAATTAGCTGTTTATTTGTTTAGTTTCTCAGTTTGGATTGGCTTAGAAAAGACAAGTAAAATCTTTTTTTTTTTTTTTCTTCATTTGCCGTTTTCTAAGTTAGTTACTGATTTCTCAGCTTCAAGCACAATGACCAAAAATACATTTTTAATATTATGAAATCATGCATTTGATTATTTTTACATATTTCAACATATCGATTTATATTCAAATTTCCATGGTTTGTAAAAAGGAAGTTATTCAGGTGGGCTCTTCATTTGTCCTTGTTGGTGCCCTTGATGCATTTTCTTTTTTTAAATTTAAATTAATTAATTTATTTTAATTGGAAGCTAGTTACTTTACTGTATAGTAGTGGTTTTTGCCATACCTTGACATGAACCCACCACGGGTGTACACGTGTTCCCCTTCCTGAAACCTCCTCCCTCTTCCCTCTCCATCCCATCCCTTAGGATCATCCCAGTGCACCAGCGCTGAGTGTTCTGTCTCATGCATCGAACCTGGATGGGCGATCTGTTTCACATAAGGTAATATACATGATTCAATGCTATTCTCTAAATCATCCCACCCTCACCTTCTCCCAGAGTCCAAAAGTCTGTTCTTTACATCTGTGTCTCTTTTGCTGTCTCGCATATAGGGTCATCATTACCATCATTCTAAGTTCCATATATATGTGTTAACATACTGTATTGGTGTTTTTCTTTCTGACTTACTTCACTCTGTATAATAGGCTCCAGTTTCATCTACCTCATTAGAACAGATTCAAATGTATTCTTTTTAAAGCTGAGTATTCTCCTACACTAAAATTTTTAATATTACACAATTTTTTTGATTTGTTTTATCTTAAACCTGGAGAAGGGAATGGCCACCTGCTCCAGTATTCTGGCCTGGAGAATTCCAGGAACTATAGAGTTCATGGTGTCACAAAGAGTCAGACATGACTGAGGAGCCTGGCAGGCTACAGTCCATGCAGTAACATAGAAACAGATACAACTGAGAGGCTTTCACTTTACTTCACACTACATCATTACAGGCTTAACAGTCTCAAAATTGATGATCCTGTAAGCAATATATTTAGTGAAAAATAACAAATATAGTAATATAAATATTGTTATTTTTATGTTTTTATCCTGAGGGAATATCCCACCAGGACTTGTAACCAAATTACTCTGGTTGAATGTCACTGGGAAGATTGTCATTTTGTGTGGTTGCATCACAGGTACCTCTAGACACATTTTCATTTGTGTCAGTTTCAACTTTTAGGAATTGCTTAACAACAGACTGGTTCCAAATAGGAAAAGGAGTCCATCAAGGCTGTATATTATCACCCTGCTTATTTAACTTCTATGCAGAGTACATCATGAGAAACTCTGGGTTGGAAGAAGCACAAGCTGGAATCAAGATTGCTGGGAGAAATATCAATAACCTCAGTTATGTAGATGACACCACCTTATTG
>NW_011494708.1:12119462-12120506 GCF_000754665.1 Bison bison bison | reverse complement strand
AAAGGCTTTGGCATAGTTAATAAAGCAGAAATAGATGTTTTTCTGGAACTCTCTTGCTTTTTTGATGATTCAGCAGATGTTGGCATATTTGATCTCTGATTCCTCTGCCTTTTCTAAAACCAGCTTGAACATCTGGAAGTTCACTGTTCACATATTACTGAAGCCTGGTTTGGAGAATTTTGAGCATTACTTTATCAGCATGTGAGATGAGTACAACTGTGCAGTAGTTCAAGAATTTTTTGACATTGCCTTTCTATGGTTACCCTTCCATAATTCTTAATGAGAAAACACAGAAACTTGCATCTTTGGGAGCTTGTTTACATAGATTTGTAGAAGTTTTTAATTTTTCTTTTTTTCTGAACATCAAAATATATGTATTCATTTTCTTTTTACCTTTTTAACTACAAATGCTGTTATTCTCTCCTAATAGACTATAGATAACTTCATCATTTCTTTTTGCAGGTACATAGCAGTGCATTATATAGGTTTTCTTAATTAAATCAGTTGCCTAATTTTACTGAAGGAGGAACTCCCCAGGTCAGTAGGTGGCCAATATGCTACTGGAGATCAGTGGAGAAATAACTCCAGAAAGAATGAAGGGACGGAGCCAAAGTAAAAACAATACCCAGTTGTGGATATGACTGGTGATAGAAGCAAGGTCCGATGCTGTAAAGAGCAATATTGCATAGGAACCTGGAATGTCAGGTCCATGAATCAAGGCAAATTGGAAGTGATCAAACAGGAGATGGCGAGAGTGAACATTGACATTCTAGGAATCAGCGAACTGAAATGGACTGGAAAGGGTGAATTAAATCAGGTGACCATTATATCTACTACTGTGGGCAGGAATCCCTCAGAAGAAATGGAGTAGCCATCATGGTCAACAAAAGAGTCTGAAATGCAGTACTTGGATGCAATCTCAAAAACGACAGGATGATCTCTGTTCATTTCCAAGGCAAACCATTCAATATCACAGTAATCCAAGTCTATGCCCCAACCAGTAACGCTGAAGAAGCTGAAGTTGAATGGTTCTATGAAGACCTA
>NW_011494708.1:12117479-12119362 GCF_000754665.1 Bison bison bison | reverse complement strand
AAATTAAAAGACGCTTGCTCCTTGGAAGGAAAGTTATGACCAACCTAGATAGCATATTCAAAAGCAGAGATATTACTTTGCCAACAAAGGTCCATCTAGTCAAGGCTATGGTTTTTCCAGTGGTCATGTACAGATGTGAGAGTTGGACTGTGAAGAAAGCTGAGTACTGAAGAATTGATGCTTTTGAACTGTGGTGTTGGAGAAGACTCTTGAGAGTCCCTTGGACTACAAGAAAATCCAACCAGTCCATCCTAAAGGAGATCAGTGTTGGGTGTTCATTGGAAAGACTGATGCTGAAGCTGAAACTCCAATACTTTAGCCATGTCATGCAAAGAGATGACTCATTGGAAAAGACCCTGATGCTGGGAGGGATTGGGGACAGGAGGAGAAAGGGACGACAGAGGATGGAGATGGCTGGATGGCATCACCGACTCGATGGACATGAGTTTGGGTAAACTCCAAGTGTTGGTGATAGACAAGGAGGACTGGCATGCTGCAAATCATGGGGTTGCAAAGATTTAGACACGACTGAGCGGCTGAAATGGACTGAACTGATCTTGATTTTAATTTTGTTTCATAATTATGCAGAATGTTTAGATGTTTCCAAAACCATATTTACATTATAATGTATATTCATAGATGGCATCATTCTATTATTATCCTCTCTAATCTATCCCCTTCCTTACCTATAAGCCAATAGTTTTTAAATGTTATGGTTCAACTGAGTTCAGTTCAGACTCTCAGTCGTGTCTGACTCTTTGCGACCCCATGAATTGTAGCACACCAGGCCTCCCTGTCAACATCACCAACTACCAGAGTCTACCCAAACCCAAGTCCATCATGTCGGTAATGCCATCCAGCGATCTCATCCTCTGTCATCCCCTTCTCCTTCTGCCCCCAAACCCTCCCAGCATCAGAGTCTTTTCCAATGAGTCAACTCTTCACATGAGGTGGCCAAAGTATTGGAATTTCAGCTTCAACATCAGTCCTTCCAATGAACACCCAGGACCGATCTCCTTTGGGATGGACTGGTTGGATCTCTTTGCAGTCCAAGGGACTCTCAAGCATCTTCTGCAACACCACAGTTCAAAAGCATCAATTTCTCAGCCATCAGCTTTCTTTATATCCAACTCTCACATCCATACATGACTACTGAAGAAGCCATAGCCTTGACTAGACAGACCTTTGTTGGCAAAGTAATGTCTCTGCTTTTTAATATTCTGTCTAGTTGGACATAGATTTTTTTCCAAGAAGCAAGCGTCTTTTAATTTCATGGCTGCAATCAACATTAGCAGTGACTTTGGAACCCCCAAAAATAAAGTCTGATACTGTTTTCACTATTTCCTCATCTATATCCCATGAAGTGATAGGACCAGATGCCATGATCTTCGTTTTCTAAATGTTCAGCTTTAAGTCAACTTTTTCACTCTCTTCCTTCACTTTCATCAAGAAGCTCTTTAGTTCCTCTTCAATTTCTGCCATAAGATTGGTGTCGTCTGCATATCTGAGGTTATTTATATTTCTCCCAGCAATCTTGATTCCAGCTTGTGCTTCTTTTAGTCCAGCATTTCTCATGATGTACTCTGCATAGAAGTTAAATAAGCAGGGTAACAATATACTGCCTTGACGTACTCCTTTTGCTATTTGGAACCAGTCTGTTATTCCATGTCCAGTTCTAACTGTTGCTTCCTGACCTGCATACAGGTTTCTCAAGAGGCAGGTTAGGTGGTCTGGTATTCCCATCTCTTTCAGAATTTTCCACAGTTTATTGTGATCCACACAATCAAAGGCTTTGGCATAGTTAATAAAGCAGAAATAGATGTTTTTCTGGAACTCTCTTGCTTTTTTGATGATTCAGCAGATGTTGGCATATTTGATCTCTG
>NW_011494708.1:12117208-12117379 GCF_000754665.1 Bison bison bison | reverse complement strand
AGATTGCTGGGAGAAATATCAATAACCTCAGATATGCAGATGACACCACCCTCATGGCAGAAAGTGAAGAGGAACTCAAAAGCCTCTTGATCAAAGTCAAAGAGGAGAGGGGAAAAGTTGACTTAAAGCTCAACATTCAGAAAACGAAGATCATGGCATCTGGTCCCATCA
>NW_011494708.1:12115534-12117108 GCF_000754665.1 Bison bison bison | reverse complement strand
AACTAACACGCCCCAAAAAATGTCCTTTTCATTATAGGGGACTGGAATGCAAAAGTAGGAAGTCAAGAAACACCTGGAGTAACAGGCAAATTTGGCCTTGCAATACCGAATGAAGCAGGGCAAAGACTAATAGAGTTTTGCCAAGAAAATGCACTGTCATAGCAAACACCCTCTTCCAACAGCAAAAGACAAGACTCTACACATGGACATCACCAATTGGTCAACACCGAAATCAGAATGATTATATATTTTGCAGCCAAAGATGGAGAAGCTCTATACAGTCAACCAAAACAATACCAGGAGTTGACTGTGGCTCAGATCATGAACTCCTTATTGCCAAATTCCTACTTAAACTGAAGAAAGTAGGGAAACCACTAGACCATTCAAGTATGACCTAAATCAAGTCCCTTATGATTATACAGTGGAAGTGAGAAATAGATTTAAAAGACTAGACCTGATAGAGTGCCTGATGAACTATGGACTGAGGTTCATGACATTGTACAGCAGACAGTGATCAAGACAATCCTCATGGAAAAGAAATGCAAAAAAGCAAAATGGCTGTCTAGGGAGGCCTTACAAATTGTGGAAAGAAGAGAATCGAAAAGCAAAGGAGAAAAGGAAAGATATAAGCATCTGAATGCAGAGTTCCAAAGAATAGCAAGAAGAGATAAGAAAGCCTTCCTCAGCGATCAGTGCAAAGAAATAGAGGAAAACAACAGAATGGGAAAGACTAGAGATTTCTTCAAGAAAATTAGAGATACCAAGGGAACATTTCATGCAAAGAGGGCTCGATTAAGGACAGAAATGGTATGGACCTAAAAAAGGCAGAAGATATTAAGAAGAGGTGGCAAGAATACACAGAAAAACTGTACAGAAAAATCTTCATGACCCAGATAATCACGATGGTGTGATCACTGACCTAGAGCCAGACATCCTGGAATGTGAAGTCAAGTGGGCCTTAGAAGGCATCTCTATGAACAAAGCTAGTGGAGGTGATGGAATTCCAGTTGAGCTATTCCAAATCCTGAAAGATGATGCTGTGAAAGTGCTGCACTCAATATGCCAGCAAATTTGGAAAACTCAGCAGTGGCCACAGGACTGGAAAAGTTCAGTTTTCATTCCAATCCCAAAGAAAGGCAATGCCAAAGAATGCTCAAACTACCACACAATTGCACTCATCTCACACGCTAGTAAAGTAATGCTTAAAATTCTCCAAGCCAGGCTTCAGCAATATGTGAACCATGAACTTCCAGATGTTCAAGCTGGTTTTAAAGAAAGCAGAGGAACCAGAGACCAAATTGCCAACATCCGCTGGATAATCAAAAAAGCAAGAGAGTTCCAGAAAAACATATCTGCTTTATTGACTATGCCAAAGCCTTTTACTGTGTGGATCACAATAACTTGGAAAATTCTGAAAGAGATGGGAATATCAGACCACCTGACCTGCCTTTGAGAAACTTGTACGCAGGTCAGGAAACAACAGTTAGAACTGGACATGGAACAACAGACTGGTTCCAAATAGGAAAAGGAGTCCATCAAGGCTGTGTATTGTCACCCTGCTTATTTAACTTCTA
>NW_011494708.1:12061807-12115434 GCF_000754665.1 Bison bison bison | reverse complement strand
AAAAGCCTCTTGATCAAAGTCAAAGAGGAGAGTGAAAAAGTTGGCTTAAAGCTCAACATTCAGAAAATGAAGATCATGGCATCTGGTCCCATCACTTCATGGGAAATAGATGTGGAAACAGTGGAAACAGTGTCAGACTTTACTTTTTGGGGCTCCAAAATCACTGCAGATGGTGATTGCAGCCATGAAATTAAAAGATGCTTACTCCTTGGAAGGAAAGTTATGACCAAGCTAGATAGCATATTGAAAAGCAGAGACATTGCTTTGCCAACAAAGGTCCATCTAGTCAAGGCTATGTTTTTTCCTGTGGTCATGTATGGATATGAGAGTTGGACTGTGAAGAAAGCTGAGTACTGAAGAATTGATGCTTTTGAATTGTGGTGTTGGAGAAGACCTTGAGAGTCTCTTGGACTACAAGGAGATCCAACCAGTCCATTCTGAAGGAGATCAGCCCTGGGATTTCTTTGGAAGGAATGATGCTAAAGCTGAAACTCCAGTACTTTGGCCACCTCATGGGAAGAGTTGACTCATTGGAAAAGACTCTGATGCTGGGAGGGGTTGGGGGCAGGAGGAGAAGGGGATGGCAGAGGATGAGATGGCTGGATGGCATCACTGACTTGATGGACGTGAGTCTGAGTGAACTCCGGGAGTTAGTGATGGACAGGGAGGCCAGGCGTGCTGCAATTCATGGGGTCACAAAGAGTCAGACACGACTGAGTGACTATACTCAACTGAACTGAATTTCACCAACCTTCTGCTATAGTAAATAGACCTGCAACAAATACATCTGTGCAGACATCTTTTTGTGTTGTGTGAGTGCACCTCGGTATTATAGCCTGTAAATAGAATTATTAGATAAAAGTATGACTTTATGTATAGTACTTAGATATTTGAAAAAATTATTTTCTTTATTTCATATTTTTGTATTAAATATGCAGGCCATATGTTTTACTAACTTTAACACTTTGAACACACAAATAAAATAAATTTTATAAGCTTTAGTAAGAAAATATTGTTTTAAAAACATCAACCATTTGAATTCTCTTTGTAATATTTATGTTTTTTATTTTGTTTTGGTTTTTTGTAATCAAATAATAACTGATTATAATGTCATTTTGGAGAAGGCAATGGCACCCCACTCCAGTACTCTTACCTGGAAAATTCCATGGATGGAAAGCCTGGTAGGCTGTAGTCTATGGGGTCGCTAAGAGTAGGACAGAACTGAGCGACTTCACTTTCACTTTCCACTTTCATGCATTGGAGAAGGAAATGGCAATCCACTCCAGTGTTCTTGCCTGGAAAATCCCAGGGACAGGGGAGCCTGCTTGGCTGCCGTCTATGGGGTCGCACAGAGTCAGACACGACTGAGGCGACTTAGCAGCAGGAGCAGCAGCAGCAGCAGCAATGTCATTTTAGCAGATTCATTGATAAGGATCTTTGCACTATGCACTGTGTAGCTTTGCACTATGACTACTCTTTTATAAAGTTATAGGCTTCAGTCTTAAAGTTGACTGTGAAACAGAACTATTAGCCTTGATCTATTATGGTTATAGAGTTATTGTTACAGTTTATTCTTATTTCCTTAAGGGGAAAAAATTAAACAAATCAAACTTATCTGTAAGGAACTCTAAATCTATAAATATATATACTGCATTTAAAAAGAGATATAAACATAAACATTTTGGACAGGTTCAAGATAGTTGGGATGACATTTACATTTTGTTTAGAACAATATACATTAACACCCTGTGCTGTTATTTAACTCCTGTCTTCTTTCTTTGAAAATATGCTCAGTTCTGTGTTGCACCTATAATTATCTGCACCTCAAAAATAGAAATAACATGCCTTTCTTTCTGTTAATTATAAGCTTTTGCTTGTATACAGAACTAATGATGTTGCTTTAAAAAAGTGTTGATATAGCACTCCTGTTGATTTACAATTTCCCAAGCCCAAATTCCAGGCAGAAAACACATATCACCTCTTGGTGGAAAGAGAAATTTAATTACAAAGCGGCATGAACATTGGTAGAAGAGAATGTAGCCATCTTTGCAAAAAATCTACCTACAATCCTGCTTTTAACTGTCACAGGAGAGGCTGGGACAAATTGAGAAAGTAGCCCTGACATATATACACTATCATGTATAAAATAGATAACTAGCAAAAAGTTGTTATATAATACAGGAAGCCCATCCTGGGGTTCTGTTTTGACCTAAAGGGGTGGGATGCGGGCGCTCATGAAGGAAGTTTAAAATATATATATAATTGTGACTGATTCACGTTTATGTACAGCAGAGACTACCACAATATTTTAAACAATTATTTTCCAATATCTTTTTAATAATAACAAAAAGAAACTACAAGAAAAATGTGCATTTGTGAAGGGCAACATATAAATTAGCAATTATTTGAACATTTAATTTTATCAATTTAGTTATTTTTTTTGCAAAATATATATAACCTATAAATAGACCTAATTTATATCAATGAAGTTCAACACATCCTAACTGAGCACAATGTTTCTTTATTTCAATTAAATACATAGTATTTAGTTATGTACACAGTTTCTGAGTCAGATTGATTGAGTTCAAATCCTTACTCGGCCATTAATTTCAGTTCAGTCACTCAGTTGTGTCCCACGCCCAACTCTTTGCAAGCCCGTGGACTGCAGCATGCCAGGATTCCCGATCTATCACCAACTCCTGGAGCTTACTCAAACTCATGTCTATTCAGTTGATGATGCCATGCAACCATCTCATCTGCGCTTGTCTCCTTCTCCTCCCACCTTCAATCTTTCCCAGCATCAAGGTCTTTTCCAGTGAGTCAGTTATTTGCATCAGGTGGTCAAAGTATTGGAGTTTCAGCTTCAACACCAGTACTTCCAATGAATATTCAGGACTGATTTCCTTTAGGATTGACTGGTTTGATCTCCTTTCAGTCCAAGGGACTCTCAAGAGTCTTCTCTAACACCACAGTTCAAAAGCATCAATTTCTCGGCCCTCAGCTTTCTTTATATCCAACTCTCACATCCATACATGACTACTGAAGAAACCATAGCCTTGACTAGACAGACCTTTGTTGGCAAAGTAATGTCTCTGCTTTTTAATATGCTGTCTCGTTGGACATAGCTTTTCTTCCAAGGAGTAAGCATCTTTTAATTTCATGGCTGCCATCACCATCTGCAATGATTTTGGAGCCCAAGAAAATAGTCTTTCACTGTTTTCATTGTTTCCCCATCTATTTGCCATAAAGTGATGGGACCAAATGCCATGATCTTAGTTTTCTGAATGTTGAATTTTAGGTCAACATTTTCACACTCCTCTCACTTTCATCAAGAGGCTCTTTAGTTCTTCTTGGCTGTCTGCCATAAGGCTGATGTCATCTGAGCTTATTGATATTTCTCCTGGCAATCTTGATTCCAGCTTTTGGTTCATCCAGCCTAGCATTTCTCTTGATGTACTCTGCATATAAGTTAAATAAGCAGGGTGACAGTATACAGCCTTGATGTACTCCTTTTCCTATTTGGAACCAGTCTGTTTTTCCATGTCCAGTTCTAACTGTAGCTTCCTCACCTGCATACTGATTTCTCAGGAGGCAGGCCAGGTGGTCTAGTATTCCCATGTCTCCTTAAGAGTTTTCCCCAGTTTGTTGTGATCCACACAGTCAAAGACTATGCCAGTTGACTATTGGCATAGTCAATAAAGCAGAAATAAATGTTCTTCTGGAGCTCTCTTGCATTTTCAATGACCCAACAGATGTTGGCAATTTGATCTCTGGTTCCTCTGCCTTTTCTAAAACCAGCTTGAACAACTGGAATTTCATAGTTCGTGTACTGTTGAAGCCTGTGTTGGAGAATTTTGAGCATTACTTTGCTAGCAGTTGAGATGAGTGCAATTGTGTGGTAGTTTGAACATTCTTTGCCATTGCCTTCTTTGGGATTGGAATGAAAGCTGACCTTTTCCAGTCCTGTGGCCACTGCTGAGTTTTCCAAATTTGCTGGCATATTGAGTGAAGCACTTTCACAAGATCATATTTTAGGATTTGAAATAGCTCAGCTGGAATTCTATCACCTCCACTAGCTTTGTTCATAATGATGCTTCCTAGAGTCCACTTGACTTTGCATTCCAAGATGTCTGGCTTTAGGTGAGTGATCGCATCATCTTGGTTATCCGGGTCATGAAGATCTTTTTTTGTAGAGTTCTTCTGTGTTTTCTTGCCACCTCTTCTTAATATCTTTTGCTTCTGTTAGGTCCATACCTTTCTCTCCTTTATTGAGCCCATATTTGCATGAAGTGTTCCCTTGGTATCTCTAATTTTCTTGAAGAGATCTCTAGTATTTCCCATTCTGTTGTTTTCCTCTAGTTCTTTGCATTGATCACTGAGGAAGGCTTTCTTATCTCTCCTTGCTCTTCTTTGGAAACCTGCATTCAGATGGATATATCTTTCCTTTTCCTTTCACTTCTCTTCTTTTCTCAGCAATTTGTAAGACCTTGTCAGAGAACCATTTTGCCTTTTTGCATTTCTTTTTCTTGACGTTGTTCTTGATCCCTGCCCCCTGTACAAATAGTTCTTCAGGCACTTTGTCTATCAGATTTAATCCCTTGAATCTATTTGTCACTACCACTGTATAATCGTAAGGGATTTGATTTAGGTCATACCTGAATGGTCTAACGTTTCCCTACTTTCTTCAATTTAAGTCTGTATTTGGCAATAAGGAGTTCATGATGTGAGCCACAGTCAGCTCCTGGTCTTGCTTTTGCTGACTGTATAGAGCTTCTCCATTTATTCTGCCATTTGCTAACCATGATATTGAACATATTACAAAGTGCTTTAAGTGTCAGTTTGCATTTATTTGAAATTGGCATAATATTAGGATCTCTATCAGTGTATTTTTGTCACGTGAAATAGTATGATTACTCTTTGCCATGTAAGGTTATATAGTTATTACTGAGCATTTACTAGTTTCTGAGCATATACTCTTCAGAAGGTATAAATCATAAAATATATGATTAATTGTTTAATATGCTTATATGTCTTTGTAAGAATTAGAGTCATTTATAAGCGAAATTTAAGTTGATGGAACTCAAGAAGGAATGAAGAGAATTTTTAAAATTTCAAAACCACTAAATGCAGAACAATAGGACTTCACTGAGGCCAGTGTTTGTTGCACAAGCTAGACTTCTCTTGCAGAAGTTTATTTCCTTACCTCATTGAGTGTGACAGTTCCTTTTGACTTACTTAATGGATTGAATGTGAGCAGAAATGAAGTATGCAAATTCTAAGTGGAAACTTCAAATCCAGTTTTAGGTAGCACTCTAAAAAGGATATCATGTTCCAGAGTTGTGGCTGCTTCAGCTTGGATCCATGAATGAAGAATATTCCTGGAGCAGAGCCAAGCAGAACAGAACAGAGTCATAGCTGACTGCTGTGGATAGAGTAGTCCCAGAGTAGAGGTGCTGCTGGCATGCAGGGGAACAGAAATTTCATTTTGGGTAAGCCACCGAGGTGGTGGGTTGTCATAATAAGCACACAATCCAGTGAAGTTAATCCAAAGTGGCACATGTTTGAATTATAGCCTAAGAATGGTGGCAGAAACTTAGAGATAATACTAGATTGTAGAAAATCTAGGAAATAACTTTGTTCAGAGTCTTTTAGAGTACAGTACCTGTGAAGCAAATCTGGCAGTCAGAATCCATTCTGCTCCCCTTTTTGTTGGAAGATGCAAATGAAAGCACAATTCCTAGGCTCACTTTCAGCTACCTTGACAATTACATGCTCCCATGTAAGATGTGGAAGGTAGAAGTGACAGGAATATCCTATTATTGTGTCTCTTGTCAGTTAACAATTGGCAAAATGTGATGAGAAGGATGAAATAGTACAGTTCCATTATCTGACTCAGTTCTGTTTTACTTAGAAATAATAATAACTCTCTTGGATCCATTGTCTCTTTATATGGGATAAATCCGTTATTCAGTCAGGAACCTGCCCATATTTCCCTTGAAATAATTATTTAAGCACCTGATATGAGGCTTTATATCATTTCCTATTTAAAATAGCTAGACTTTATTTATTCCCTGTACTGAATATTGGGTAATAAAGGGCCCATTTTGTCACAGCATATGATTTTACAACGCCTGCAAAACAAAATGATATTTATTGAGCACTCACTATTCAATTCAGTCATAAATTATCCCAGTCTATCTGGAAATGTTCTAATTCAAATAAAGAATGATTTAAGATAAAGGTTCTTATTGGCCCATTTGATAAGTGAAACCAAAGTGTTCACTTTGGTGAACAAAGAGAAAGAGATAAAATTAGGAAATGGTGGGAAGTCAGAAAATATGAACGTAAATTAGAGGTAGCAATATGTGTCGTAAGTACAATAATGGTTCCCCGAAGATGTCTAATTCTGGAACCTGTGAATATGTTGCCTCACATAGCAGTAGGGGTTTGCAGATGTGATTAAGTTAAGTAAATTGAAATGGGAATATTATCTTGGATTTTATGGGTGGTCCTAACTTAATCACAAGGCAGGAAACTCACAGTCAGAAAGAGATTTGAGGATGTTATGTTGCTATCTTTGAAGATGGGGGAAGGAGCCTTAAGCCAGGGAATACAGGTGGCCTCTAGAAGCTAAATAAGGCAGATTCACATTTTCTCCTAGAACCCCCAGAAGGAGTGTAGCCCTGCCAACATTTTGAGTTTAGCTCAGTAAGACTTGTTTCATATTTCTGGCCTCCAGAACTCTAGAAGTGTATGTTGTTTTAATCCCCCAAATTTGTGGTAATTTGTTACAACAGCAACAAGAAACCGATACAGTGTTTGATCATAATTTTTATTGTTTTTGTTAACTTATTATTGTATAAAATGCACAAAAATGAAATATGTACGTATTATCACAAACTGAATATAACTCTGAACCAGAAAGAAGGCCAAGAAACTGAACATTCTCAATGACTCAGCAAGTGAAAGTGAAAGCCACTCAGTGATGTCTGACTCTTTGAGACCCCATGGGCTCTACAGTCCATGGAATTCTCCAGGCAAGAATACTGAAGTGGGTAGCCTTTCCCTTCTCCAGGGGATCTTCCCAACCTAGAGATTGAACCCACGTCTCCTGCATTGCAGACATATTCTTTACCAGCTGAGCCACAAGGGAAGCCCAAGAATACTGGAGTGGGTAGCCTATCCCTTCTGCAGTGGATCTTCTTGACCCAGGAATTGAACCAGGGCCTCCTGCTTTGCAGGTGGATTCTTTACCAACTGAGTTATCAGGTAAGCTCAAATGACTTCCAATGACTCAGGAGCTAAACCTAATACATTCAGTTTGCTTTTTTATATAAATGGAATGAGATAGTACAGAATGCTTTTTCTTTGTTTGTGTTTTCAACTCCACACTATGTCTATGGTTTCTATACATATTTATATGGGTCAGTCAGTTCAGTTCAGTCGCTCAGTGATGTCTGACTCTTTGCGACCCCATGAATCGCAGCATGCCAGGCCTCCCTGTCCACCACCAACTCCTGGACTTCACTCAAACTCATGTCCATCGATGCCATCCAGCCGTCTCATCCTCTTTCAGCCCCTTCTCCTCCTGCCCCCAATCCCTCCCAGCATCAGAGTCTTTTCCAATGAGTCAACTCTTCGCATGAGGTGGCCAAAGTACTGGAGTTTCAGCTTTAGCATCATTCCTTCCAAAGAACACCCAGGACCAATCTCCTTTAGAAGGGACTGGTTGGATCTCCTTGCAGTTCAAAGGATTGTCAAGAGTCTTCTCCAACACGACAGTTTAAAAGCATCAATTCTTCGGTGCTCAGCTTTCTTCACAGTCCAACTCTCTCATCCATACATGACTACTGGAAAAACCATAGCCTTGACTAGATGGACCTTTGTTGGCAAAGTAATGTCTCTGCTTTTGAATATGCTATCTAGGTTGGTCATAACTTTCCTTCCAAGGAGTAAGCGTCTTTTAATTTCATGGCTGCAATAGCCATCTGCAGTGCTTTTGGAGCCCCCCAAAATAAGGTCTGACACTGTTTCCACTGTTTCCCCATCTATTTCCCATGAAGTGATGGGACCAGATGCCATGATCTTCATTTTCTGAATGTTGAGCTTTAAGCCAACTTTTTCACTCTCTTCCTTCACATGCATCAAGAAGCTCTTTAGTTCCTCTTCACTTTCTGCCTTAAGGTTGGTGTCATCTGCATATCTGAGGTTATTGATATTTCTCCCGGCAATCTTGATTCCAGCTTGTGCTTCTTTCAGCCCAGTGTTTCTCATGATGTACTCTGCATATAAGTATTGAATTCTATACATTATATCATTATATTAATATGCTGAAATGGTTCTACTATTAATGAGATTTTAAATATCCCCCCTGCTTTTTTTCCCAATTGTAAGCACTGCAATTATGAACTTTACACTATGTATCTTTGGGTACATAAGGACTTAAGTATGTTGAGTATATACCTGAAGGAATTTACTGGAAGTGAAAGTTCATAGAGGTAAAATATATATACATGTTCAGCTTTAGTCACTTTTAACAATGATGGATTAAAGATAGGAGATAGCCACAAATTCTTTGACAAGCCTCCCCATCATAGGTGGGGGTCTATTATGTTTCATTCCCGAATCTAGGCATGCTTTGTGTATTCCTTGAACAAGTGACTATGGCAGAATGGTGTTGTACCTGTTTCTGTGGTAAGGCCTTGAGAGACTGGCTGCTTCTCCATCTACTTTAGAAATGCTTGCTTATAGTTTCATCCCTGTTGGAATCCAGCCATAAATGCTGTAAGAAACTCAAGGCATATGGAGAAACCACATGTAAGCATTCTTTTCCACAATCCTAGTTGAGCTGCCAGTATGGACTCCTAGCACGTCAACTCACGTGGCAAACAAGTGGTTAGAAAGCAGCCTAGAAAGTAGATTCTCCAGTACTAGCCACCCTACTTAACAATAGGAAAGAAAATCCAGCCAAATCCTTCCCAAATTTCTGACTCACAAAATAAAGTGGTGTTTTAAGCCATGAGTTACAAAGTTATTACATACCAATATAAAACTTGAAGGAAATTTGGTATTGGAAAGTGGAATACTATGTACCAAAAGCCTAAGTCATGTGACACGGACCTTCCCACTAGACAGGAAGCAGAAGTGGGAAGGCATGTGAGGAGACTGTGCCTGAAAGCCGAGATGTCAAGGCTTGAAGGTTTGAAGGATAGTGAGAAAATACTCTTGAAGACTGGAAGAGAGGAATAAATGTTGTAATTGTGCATGCGTGCTCAGCCCCATCTGACTTTTTTGAGACCCCATGGACTATAGCCCATCAGGCTCCTCTGTCCCTGGAATTTTCCAGACAGGAATGCTGCAGACGTCGCCATTTTCTCCTCCAGGGAATCTTCCTGACCCTGGGATCAAATCCACGTCTCTTGTGTCTCTTGCATTGGCAGGCAGATTCTTTACCACTTGAGCCACCTGGGAAGCCTAACTGTTATAAAACGGTGGCCAATTTGGCAAGAATATCACCTCCAGGAATATGGAAAATATAGAAAGGCGTCTAGTTTCATAGTTTAACTGGAAAAAATTTCAAGAGCAATATAGGGAATGACATGTGACCT
The DNA here is from genome assembly GCF_000754665.1 of Bison bison bison. Lineage (NCBI taxonomy): Eukaryota > Metazoa > Chordata > Mammalia > Artiodactyla > Bovidae > Bison > Bison bison. The sequence goes on along the minus strand of NW_011494708.1, from coordinate 12,105,826 downwards.
CAAATAACTACCTACAATAAAATACAGGGAGACTGGAGATGGCTTAAAGAAAGAACTATTCAGATTTTGAATAGCATTTAAGGGAAATATAAAAAGCAGGAAATTCTGGATTGGAAAATAAATTCTTCTCATTTCTAGGCTCTTTCAGAAAGTAATTCTTGAAATAATTCATTATAAGACTGTAAGAGCTTATGTTAAGTTCTCAGAAAAATCTTAGGCAGATAGACTGTCTTTTTAGTTCACAGGTCTTTAAGTAACTGCACCTGAGAAACTTCTTTTTCCTTTCTGTACCTGATTTAAATGATGATATCTTAGACCATGATCTTGTTCTTGTGCTTGATCTTATTCCTGTAGTGTGTTACACACTCTACAGTCTTTTAAGGATGATAATTTGTATGTGTAAGGATTATGAATAATTTGTGTGTGGAGTACAGGTTTTAGTGGCTTCCCTATTGTTGTTCAGCCACTAAGCTGTGCCCAACTCTTTGCAACCCTACGTACTGCAGCATGCCAGCCTCCGCTGTCCTTCACTATCTCCTGGAGTTTGCTCAGATTCATGTCCATTGAGTCAGGGATGCTATCTAGCCACCTCATCCTCTGCTGCCTCCCTTCTCCTTTTGCCTTCAATCTTTCCCAGCATCAGGGTCATTTTTCCATGAGTCAGCTCTTCACATCAGGTGGCCAAAGTATTGGAGCTTCAGCTTCAGCATCAGTCCTTCTAGTGAATGTACAGTGTTGATTTCCTTTAGGATTGACTGATTTGATCTTGCTATCAAAGGAAGTCTCAAGAGTCTTCTCCAGCACCACAGTTTTAAAGCATCAATTCTTCAGGGCTCAGGCTTCTTTATGGCCTTCTTATACCTCTGGATTTTTTAAATTTTCTTTCCATCTAGAAAGATAGGTGGTCTGTTTTTCCCTTTGTCTTTATTCTGTACAGGATTTGGATAAATTTCAAAATTTACTACACAGCTACAGTAATAAACACAGAACTTGTGCTTAATTATAGACATGTGGATCAATAGAATACAGCTGAGAATTCATTGGTAAACCCATAGATGACCAGTTGATTTTCAACATGGATGCCAGGATAATTCAATGGAAAAATAATAGTCTCTTCAACAAATAGTGTTTGAACAACTAGATAGCCACATGTAAAATAATAAAGTTGGACTTCTATTTTGGAATATATAGAGAAGTAAACTAATGATAGACTAAGGACCTAAATGTAAGATCTATAGCTATATAACACTTAGAAGAAAATACTGAAATAAATCCTTATGACCTTAGATTTGGCAGTGGATTTTTAGATATGGCATCAAAAGCACAAGCAATAAAAAGAAAAAAAAATTGGTAATCAACTTCCAAAAATTAAAAACTTTTGTGTATCAAAAGATAATATCAAGGAAGTGAAAATACAACCTATAGAATGGAAAAAATTGCAAATCATAAACCTGGTGAGTGTCTAGTGTCCAGAATATGTAAAAAACACATATAACTCGACAACAAAAAGATAACCCAGTTGAAAGTAGGCAAAGGACTTGACTCAACATTTTTCTAAAGAAAATACACAAATAGGTAATAAATACATGAAAAGAGGTTCAGTGTCATTAATCAGTAGGATAATGGAAATCAAAACCAAAATAAAATACCACTTTGCACCAATCTAATGGCTATTTCAAATAAAAGAAAGAAAGAAACAGGTATTGGGTAGGATGTAGAAACATTAAAAATTACATCCATTGATTGTGAGTATGTAAAATATGGGCTCAGTGGAAAATAGTTGGCAGGTCCTCAAGAAGTTAAACATTGAGTTCTCATGTAAGCCATAAATTCTACTAAATATGTAGCACTCAATGCTGAAAACAGACATCCCAACAAATACTTGTACAAAAATATTCATACCAGCACTAGTCTCAATAGTCAAAAAGTGGAAATAACACAAATTTACATCAACTACAAGGCAAGAACAAATCAGTATATCTGTACTTGAACTTAACTTAGCTATAAAAAGGAATTAACTATTGATATATGTTACAATGGGCTTCTATGGTGGCTCAGATGGTAAAGAATCTGTCTGTGATGCAGGGGACCCCAGTTCAGTCCCTGGATTGGGAAGATCCCCTGGAGAATGGAATGACTACTCACTCCAGTATTCTTGCCTAGAAAATTCCATGGACACAGGGACTTAGTGGGCTACAGTCCATGGGGTCACTGAAAGGCAAGTGCAGAGAAAAGAGAGTGAGCCAGGCAGTCATGCAAAGAAAAGGGAAATTTATTAGAGGGAAACAAGAAGGTGACTAGCCCTTAAGGAGAACTGGCATCCTCCCTTACTGATGGGGTCTTTCTTATACCCTGCCAATGAAAAGTTCTCTGAAGGGATGGTTAATTTTTAGCCAGTAGCTGAGTCCTGCACTCACATAGCCAGAAGTCTAGAATCCGGTGGTCTTGTAGCCTTGAGAAGGTAAGTGCCAGAGGGAAAACAGAATTTGTTGTTTGGGCAATTTGGTCAGTCTCAAGGGTCACTGTGATTTTATTCTTTACTTGTGAGGTCAACATAATGAGCCATTTTAACCATGAGCACCCAAGTAGACCCTATTAGTCACAAAGAGTCAGGCATGACTGAGCAGCTAACACACACATGCTACAATATGGATCAACCTCAAAAACATGATGCTAAATTTAAAAAGCCAGATAAAAAATGTCACAAGACATATGTTTCCCTATCTACGAAAGGAATGATTCGGTAAACCCATAAAGGCAGAAAGCAGATTGGTGTTCTCCAAGTGCTAGGAAGAGATTGTTTAATGCATGTGGGGTTTCCTTTTGTGCTGATGGAAATAGGTATGGGCCTAGAGATGAGGGCTGTGCAATTGTGTGTGTACTAAATGCCACTGGATTGTACACTTCAAGGTGATTAAATTGTGTTGGTTTTACCTCAATTTAAAAAATAATAAGCCGCATAAAAAATACTAATATGCCTTTAGACATGTGTTTTGAGTTCCTTTTTATTCCTGATAGAAATGCAGGTGAAATGCCTGAAGCTGAAGCCCTCATTTTGAAACCTTGACTATTAAAAGGAAAAAATAAAAGAAAGAGAATGCCTACCTCAGTTGAGTTTATATGATAGAAAGAAACAAAACAAAATACAATGGAACATATGTCGACTAGAATATAGTCACAACCTGAAAGTAGAGAGTTACTTTATTTGATGGGAATGTTTAGGACTCTGAGCCCAGGAGACAGCATCTCAGTAGCTCTGAGAAAACTGCTCCAAGGAGGCAGGAGGGGAAGTCAGGCTATATGCAAGTTTGCAACAAAGGGATCAGGCAGTCTGAACATCAAAGATCAGATATCAAATTAAGGAAGTTTGCATTCTATGTATGGGAAGATGCAAGCCTCTGGTCTCACTGAACTCATTCCTTCCTATGCACCTCAACTATAGGGCTAATCCTGTTTCCTTGTTCACCTTGCTTCTTGCATTCCCCCAGCTCCCCAGCAGTCACTGTAGGGGGTGATAGCATCCCCTGGATCCCAGTTTTGGAGGCCTTCATTCACATTTGGAGGCCAGGAATTATTAATATGGCAGGATATATTTTCATCTCACATATACTATTTAATAACATTGCATGCTAAGTCGCTTCAGTCATGTCTGACTCTTTGCGGCCATGTGAACCATAGCCTGCCAGACTCCTCTGTCTATGGGATTCTCCAGGCCAGAATACTGGAGTGGGTTTTCATTCCCTTCTCCAGGGGATCTTCCTGACCCAGGGATCAAAACCCAGTCTCATGTCTCCTGCATTGGCAGGTGGGTTCTTTACCTCTAGTACCACCTATGACACCAATTTAATGACATTAAAGAGGTGTTCGGTTACAATCAAATGCAATTTTATATAATAATTTAACAGTAAAGGCATTACAAGTTTATATAGAAAAAATCATGGAAATATTCTTTTTTTAGATTTATTTATTTTTAATTAAAGGATAATTGCTTTGCAGTATTATGTTGGTTTCTGCCAAACATCAACATGAATCAGTCATAGGTACACATATGCCCCCTCCCTCTTGAAACTCTCTCGGACCTCCCTCCCCACCTCACCCCTCTAGGTTATTACAGAGCCCAGGTTTGAGTTCCCTGAGTCATACTACAAATTCTCGTTGGTTCTCTATTTTCAGTTCAGTTCAGTTCAGTTGCTCAGTTGTGTCTGACTCTGCAACCCTATAGACTGCAGCACGCCAGGCTTCCTAGTCCATCACCAACTCCAGTAGTTTACTCAAACTCATGTCCACTGAGTCAGTGATGCCATCCAAACATCTCATCCTCTGTCATCCCCTTCTTCTCCTGCCTTCAATCATTCTCAGAATCAGGGTCTTTTCAAATGAGTCAGTTCTTCGTATCAGGTGGCCAAAGTATTGGAGTTTCAGTTTCAGCATCGGTCCTTCCAATGAATATTCAGGATTGATTTCCTTTAGGATGGACTGGTTGGATCTCCTTGCAGTCCAAGGGACTCTCAAGAGTCTTCTCCAACACCACTATTCAAAAGCATTAATTCTTTGGTGCTCAGCTTTCTTTATAGTCCAACTCTCACATCCATACATGACTTTACACATGGTGATATATGTTTCCATGGAAAATATTCTTAAATTATTGGGGGAAATAATTTTATTGACCACAAATATAGCTCATTATTTGTATTAAAATGAGCATAAAAACTCAGAATTGTTAATGCAAATTTCAAGGAAGACTGTTAAAATATACATTGGTAATATGCTTCTCATTTTAAGTAACCCAGATGTTCATTAAAGAGCTGTTTTTGTGGATTTGCTGCATGGATTATATGTAAGACATTTTCCTCTGGATGATGAAGGCAGTTCATGATTGCAAAGATGATCAGAAATAGGTTTGTTTTGAAGGGTTACATAAAATTTGAAATATTGCATGAAGCCATTTAGTTCCTTAAAAATTGTTTATCCATTCCATTAATATTTTAGGTGTATAAATTTGGGTGATTTAAAATTCTCTATATTATTACATCTCTCTGTTTCTAAATTCTGCCATGTCAAATATCATGTATTTTTAACCACTCTATCTCCATATATAGTTAGGGTCACCAGATTTAGCAGATTAAAAAGACACTCATTAAATGAGTCATTTTGAGTCAAATGAGTCAAATGAAATGTCATTTTCACAACAGATATGTTCTTATTGTAAGCATCTTGTAAATACTGCAAAGGTTATACATATTCTAAAAGTATCTAAAACTTACATGTAACTGGATTGTTTTTAAATCTTATATAACAACCTTTGCTAGTAAAGTGCCTAAAACAAAATAGGCACTCAGCAATTTTTTTTGTTTAATAAATATGTGAATGAACATGCTATTCCACCCCATTCTCATTGACACTGAAGTATTATTTTGCAGATCTTTTTCCTTCCCTCCCTGCTGCTTCACTGTCTCTGTAACTATAGGTAGTCACCTTCCCATGACCTTGCAACACTTATTTCAGAACTGTTCTTTACAAGTGAACTTATCTAAATATTATAACGTTGTGGCTCATTCAAGCCTGTTGTTGTGTCTGACTCTTTGCTACCACATGGATTGCAGCATGCCAGGCTTCCCTGTCCTTCACTATCTCCTGGAGTAAGCTCAAACTCAGGTCCATTGAGTCAGTGATGCCATCCAACCATCTCATCCTCTGTCACCCTCTTCTCCTCTTGCCGTCAATCTTTTCCAGCATCAGGGGCTTTTCCAAAGAGTCAGCTCTTTGCATCAGGTGGCCAACTTTGCCTATATTCAGTTTTATTAATAATGGTAATATTTCTTAATTTTCTTATAGTTTTAGACATACACTATCAATGTTATATAAGAAATATCAGCTTCTCAAGGAACTAGATAAAATGGGAGGTTTATATTCTGTATACCTGTTGCTTTGGAATGTTTTAATACTTAGACTTGTTTATCTCGTATAATTTGAGAAGGACAAGATTGGAAATCCAGTACCTTTTATGATTACCACTACAAGCCCACTAAATGCAAAACCCCTGGCGTCATACAATCCAACTGATTTACAGCCAAAGTAGAACAAAGGATGGAAAAAACTCAGCCAACCACCAAACCGTGTCAGAAAAAGATAAGCACTTTCAAGTTGATTGTATGTTTGTCATGTCAATTAACCCAGTATCCAATTAATAAGCTACTCATGTGGATTCAGTTGCATCATGAGTAGCACACCTACCATTTTTCCTGGCAAAACTATCTTTATAAGAGATTGTTTGAACAAGAATTTTCATTTCCCTGGAGGAAGTTTTCCTTCTGAAAATATGCTCAACGTGATACAGATTGTATAAAAGTTCTCAGAGCCAGATGTGTTTTGTTTTGGTTTTTACATTTTACAAAAGAAATATCTGACAAATTATTATTTGTGGGAATAACTTTTAATATAGAGGGTTTAGAGCAATTGGTGTAGAATTGGGTTATCTGATTTAATTTGGTAAAAAATAGAATATGAGAGGAAACGTTGCTGTTGTTCAAGACCCTAACAACCTCAGCAAATATACACAGTCAACTACAGAATCCTGCATTATATTTCATCTTGACATACGCAGGTTCAGGTTGTTTTACAAAATTCTGTCAACACTGAAAGATACCAGAGCCTTAAATTTAAACCTCTTGAAAATTTTACAGTCAATTCGAGAATTACAATAGTATCATCTCAGTCACAGAACCCCACCTATCAAATCTTTAACTATTTACAAACTCTGGCTCTTCAGCACATATGTCTTAATATGTTTGATTGACTAGTAGAGTAGATCTTTGAAAAGAGCCATCTTTTCACCTCTAGAAAAGAAAAAAAAGCTAGAAAATGCCTCTGAATAAACATGTAGAGTTTCAAACTATTCAGTGTCCACTGTATTGTTTTTCTATTTATTTTCAGTTTTTAAGCCTCATCTGACTGCTGTGTCACATGATCAAGTGTCACACATATCCTAATCCCAAGGCTTTGGTATATTGATCAAAATTTTATTGATATATTGAGGGACTCTGTAGTATTAGCCACTCTAAAGAGCATTATTTGGAAAAATATGTCAGGTAAATTACTTATATGCCTTTTCTCTTACTTATTAAAGCCTGAATAGAGATCAAATAGATGATAGAGTTAGAAGGTAGTGGGGAATTATCAGAAACTTTTTCTTAATCTGCGGCACACATTCAGTAGTCCCAGATGGTTTTGTTCTTGAACCTCCATTCTCACCCCCGGCTTCTTGCAAATGAAGACACCCTCAGGCCAATTGAAAGGCAGATCACATCAGCAATATGTTTCAAATCTGACTGACTGACTAAAAGGGGAGTCAACTTAAAAAGAAAGACAGTTTTATATAGACGCCAAAATTACACCATTGCAGTTTTACTTGGTGGATTTTAATTTCAGTACATTTGTCGCTATCCTTCACTTTATGAAGTTCCCTTGTCCTCTGAGTGTCGCCCAGACAACCACAGTATGCAAAATCCATTACAAAGTACAAACAGAATGTCTTAGTCAGCTTGTGTGTGCAACCGAGTGGATATATTTCTATGGGTTCATGTCTCCCTGGTTTCTTCTTTCTAAACATGAATATACAATGTCTTTCTGTCTACTTGGGGTGTCAGTGCTCACTCTTGTGGGCTGATTACAGTGGGATTGCAAATTAGGCTTTAAAGAACCAAACATTCAATCTCAAAATTGTACTGAAATTAACTCTTTAGAAATAAATTCCTATTTAGTGACAATATGATGTTGGTGAACTTATCTAGAAGAAAATGCCAACCCACTGGAGAAGAATTCATATTGGCTACACACTAAAAGATAATACATTAAAGTCTCTCTTTTTAATTTCTGTGTAATGCATAGGCTCCTGATGTCTTGTAAAGTACAAAGGTGTACTTGCCAGGAAAAAAAAAAAAAAACACTGATTCTAAAATGCTTAGCTCTCCATATGGCAAAGCCAAGAGTAACTTATCTCACCATTTTGTGACTCCCTGCTCACTATTATTGTATAAGAAATTGAAAACGTCCTTACTACAACAGCAACAAGGACATTTTAATTAAAAATTAAAAAAAAACCAACAAATTTAATATATTCTTTGTTGGCATATTGGCTTTTGAAATGGAACTTCTCTATTCTGTGCATAATTACAGAGGGAGGGCGGGTATCCAGAAGGAACAGGAAGACGTTTCTCTTTTCCCTCATTATGATGTTTTACTTTGAGATGTTTAGCTTCAATGAACTTGAACTCCTAATTGCTAATATTGAACTCTATGTTTCTCCTTGTAACTCTTTTCTTTCATGAATAGTCCAATAGTTTTTTCTTCTACTCAATATTCAAAACAACCCAAAACAGAACACCCTCGGCTTTAGTGCCTTATAATGTAATCATGCAGAAAATGTGGTTTCAATGTTTTTAATCAGCTGTTAATTGTCTGAACTAAATTCTGCAGATACTAAAGCTAAATCTTCATCATCACCTAGGTATGTATGTTAGTCAGGAATCTTTCAGTTGCAAGTGACATTGCTGCTGCTGCTGCTAAGTCACTTCAGTCGTGTCCGACTGTGCAACCCTATAGACGGCAGCCCACCAGGCTCCTCTGTCCCTGGGATTCTCCAGGCAAGAATACTGGAGTGGGTTGCCATTTCCTTCTCCAATGTGTGAAAGTGAAAAGTGAAAGTGAAGTCGCTCAGTCATGTCTGACTCCTAGAGACCACATTTACTGCAGCCCACCAGGCTCCTCCATCCATGGGATTTTCCAGGCAAGAGTACTGGAGTGGGTGGCCATTGCCTTCTCTGCAAGTGACATTAACTCATCTCAAACTAACTTCAGCATTAATAGGGATGAGTGGGCTTACACAAGGGTACACATTGGAAATACTTCAACCAAGACCTTGATGTCTCTAAGACGTCTTTTCATTTCTCCTCACATTAGCTTCTTTGTGCATGAAAATTCATTTTTCTTCTATTGCTGACTAGAGAGTTTTCTACTTGTCAGCACATAGAAAAGAGAAGATGATGAATTCTCTTGGTAATATAAGAGAATATGGGGTATCTTCTTCCACTCTAAATTAAACAAAGAGAGGAGGGAAAGAGAAAGAGATTGTAATTAACCTTGGTTATGTACCAAGTTTTTGAATTAATCATAGCCACTGGGAAATAAGGTACTGTCAACAGACCAGCCTTGGTCACAGGAAGTCCCCCAAACAATTAGTGTATAATGACTTGATGAGTGGGACAATGAAGTGAATGACAAATTTGTAAAAACAAACAAACAAAAAAAGCTCAGTACCACGTAGTAATCATGAGAAAGTTAGAGAGAGAGAAGTAATTAATTTGTTTGTTCTGTGGATTAGGGGAAGAAATCTGTACAGGAAACTTCTGATCTGGTCTAAAACATAAAAGGATTTTTGTAAAGTAAACAGGAAATTGGGAGCATTCCAATAGACAGAAGATCCTGTGGAGAGGATTCGAGGTGAAAAATCATAATTTGTTTATATTTTAAGGATAAAAAAAATTAAAACACTCACGTGTTTTTGAGTATTGATTTTTAAATTTTTTAATGTGACAGTGTATAGAAATTTAAAAGTTTTGCTTAAAACACTGGGCATCAGTGAGGCATTACATGTGCTAATATTGTACTCACAAGATAAGGTCATTCAAGCTGTAGCATGTCTTTACTTAAACCAGTCATATGTAAATGTATGTATATTATTTTGTCTGGCACATAGTCTTTTCATCAGAGTATATAGAAAATTATGTTAAAATAACATCCTGATACGGCTTTTTTACAAAGTAAAATAGTCTTAATATATTATTAAATATTACAATATATATGATATCTTAAGGAAATTGGAAGAGGCACGTGAAAGATGAAATATGTCTTGACAGAGAAAAATATACTCTAAATGCAGTTATTGAGACTCTAAAAGTAGTTACAAGAAAAACCCAAAGAGCTTAGAGGTGATTTACATCTCATCATGATGTGAAATTCAATTTATAGTAGCCATTACCACAAACCAGCCAGGTGAAAGGAGGCAAGGGCATTTCCCCCATCAGCAAATAGGTAATATTTCTGGAGGAAATTTCTACAATATCTTCAAGTTGTCAGTAATACAAAATGTCATTAGCTCTTTTTTTCCAATACAAAATTGATAATTCTGATTACTCCAGCTGTCATATTTTCCCTTAAAAATCTTTAGATGCTATTATCAAGCCTTTCATCGGAGAAGGCAATGGCACCCCACTCCATTACTCTTGCCTGGAAAATCCCATGGACGGAGGAGCCTGGTAGGCTGGAGTCCATGGGGTTTCGAAGAGTCAGACAAGACTGAGCTACTTCAGTTTCATTTTTTCACTTTCATGTATTGGAGAAGGAAATGGCAACCCACTCCAGTGTTCTTGTCTGGAGAATCCCAGGGACAGTGGAGCCTGGTGGTCTGCTGTTATGGGGTTGCACAGAGTCGGACACGACTGAAGTGATTTAGCAGTAGCAGTAGCATCAAGCCTTTCATATAAACATTAGTATAAACTACCAACATAATAAGAGAGAAGTTAGTGAATAGATATTTTTCATTCTTTACCTTAGTGATATGTAATATACTAATTCCCAAACTCCAAAGGAGACTGCTAAATATGAGAATGAAATTCTTGTTACATGTTTCACCTGTTGCTTGTTTAGCTTTGTTGTCGTTATTTCCATAGGCATTTAATTCTTCAAAATAGATTCCCATGAGTGATAATGACTGAGTCAATATGATATTGAAAACTTGCTTTCCAAGCCTGATATAAAGGATTGAATATGAGGGCGTTCCCATTTCACCTATTTTTCCATCTTTGGGTATTAGTGCCAGAAAATTAACTAAGAGCATGTTTTTGTTTTGTTTTGCTTTTAGGAGAGGTAATAGTATGGCTGGGTTTATTTCATAGGTAGATTGCTACTGGTATTGAAGAAAGGGAGAAGGATCAGTTATGGGACAAAATGATAGTCACAGGAGGAGAACCACAGGCATGGCTACCCAGAGCTCTGCTTTGAGTGAATGTTCCCAAGAGTTGATTAACTGCTGCAGAGTTTGATGGCAATCACCTCTGACTCACAGGGCTGGGAGAACTTTTTCATTAAAAGGTTTAGATGGTCCTTCATCATTCCAGAGTCATTTGCACTACAAGTTGCAGACACTGTGTTAGATGATGGAGATAAACAAGACTGGTGGTTATCATCAAGTAGCTAAGTCTAGTGGAGGATACCAAGATTCAGTCATTTTTCTTGAATAAGCAGTCCTCTATTGTTGTAAGCCTAAATTTAATTCCTCAAATCCTAAAAAATTTGAATTTAACCATTTTTGCCAGTGTTCTTTTTGCTGTTTTGGAGGATCAGATTTCAGAGGTTTTTATTCTGTCTGCCATTCAGGATATTGAAGCTTGGTTGATTCTTATGAATTTCAGTTGAGAACCCATAAAATGACTGGTGTCAAAAGAATGTGATTCTATGTACCAAGATTCCATCTTTCTTTAAAGATTGACAGATAATGAAAACAGTGATCTCCTTATGAGACAGAGATAAGGAACTTCTGAAAGATCAAAACGTACCACATATACATTTTTTCAAAGAAAATGATTCACACACAAACAAAAAAAACGATATGTCAGTACATGATCTAACTTTTCTTCAAAAAAGTAGGTAAATAGTATCATTGTATCATGTAATAAATGTAATCTATATTAACATAATATAACTTATAGAGTGGTATCATATAGTATTATAGTTGCTGGGAAAGGTAGTGATACTCAGCATTTCTTTCCCAGTTCTGGGCTTGTCCTACTTAGGTACATGTGTTAATAACCTTTAGGCATGCCCCTAACTTTCTGAGTTTCAGGATGGAGGTCCTTCTACTGTAGTACAATGTGTGGTGTGTCCAGCCACATTGTCTGCTGTGGAGTGAATATGATAGACTTGAGGGACTGTCTCATTGCAAGAAGCTGTATTTAGGCCTTTATCTCTCACCTCTTGCTCTAAGTGAATGTTATACGACTTACACTCAGTACCACCTAGGGGGGAGAGTGGTACATGTGTTCTCTTCTCTCTTCTCTAGGTGGTACTTATCTGCCTTTTAACCTTGGTCACATAGCTCCCATTGTATAAAGGTTCCAGTGCATATTAAATGATTAGCTGATGTTAGCTACTTTTATTTTTATTATTTTAGTCAGAAACATGATGCTGAAAAATGTTGAGGAATAAATATGATACATTAGGAAATTGGTATAAGCTTTTGAAGCATTCAGTTCAGTTCAGTCGTTCAGTCATGTCCAACTCTTGGCAACCCCACGTACTGCAGAACGCCAGGCCTCCCTGTCCATCACCAACTCCTGGAGTTTACTCAAACTCATGTTCATTGAGTCAGTGATGCCATCTTATCCCTTGTCATCCCTTTCTCCTCCTGCCTTCAATCTTTCCCAGCATCAGGGGCTTTTCCAATGAGTCAGTTCTTCACATCAGGTGGCCAAAGTATTGGAGTTTCAGCTTCAACATCAGTCCTTCCAGTGAATACCCGGACTGCTTTCCTTTAGGATGGACTGGTTGAATCTCCTTGCAGTCCAAGGGACTCTCAAGAGTCTTCTCCAACACCACAGTTCAAAAGCATCAACTTTTTGGCACTCAACTTTCTTTATAGTCCAACTCTCACATCCATACATGACTATTGGAAAAACCATAGGTTTGACTTTTTGTTGGTAAGGTAATGTCTCTTTTTTTTAATATGCTGTCAAGTTTTGTCATAACTTTTCTTCCAAGGAGCAAGAGTCCTTTAATTTCATGGCTTCAGTCACACTCTGCAGTGATTTTGGAGCCCCCCAAAAATAAAGTCTGTCACTGTTTCCCCATCTATTTGCCATGAAGGATTTGAAGCATTACTAAGTTAAAATCCGAAATTGAATAACTCTTAACTGTGTGATGTTTGTAAAGTTGTTTATTTTTAGTTTCTTTAGGTGTACATAGGGATATTATTGGTATTGACCTCATTGGTTTAGTAAGAATTAATACAGTGATACCAGTGAAGTGCCTAATTTTGTACTTACCACACATTAATCACTAAATTAGTGTTAGCTCTTATTATATCTGCTCTTTGATCTAACTTCTTGAGCGTTCTATGTTCTTGCAGTGTTTTTTACTCCTAATTATATATTCTTTTGCTCTGCTAAGAAACTAATCCATGCCCTGTCGAATGTGAGAGCTATTGGATTTTTTTTTTTTAAATTTTTGGAGAGAGGATTCATATTCAATTTGGAGTTAGAGAGCTGAAGTAGCATATAAATATTCCTTTAAACAACTGAAGCAAGCATGAATAATATTTCACAGTGTATGCAAGGTAGTAAGGTAGTAAAACTTTAAATGATACCACATTTATAATGGAATGTTAGAATTTAATGGCATATAGTTTGAGGATCATCTTCAAAGAATAATAGAAGTACTGAAATGAGAAGGCAAAATACCAGTGCAGAACTTTATGACATAAGATAAAGTAGAATAAAGCAAAAAAATAAATAAATAAATAAATAACGGAAATATGTAAATATAATCAGAGGAATCCTAAGATGGGACTTTGGTGAAACCTGTCCCCATTTTAATAATGTATACTATACTGTTGTCTCATTTTTACAACAAATGGAGGAGCTGCGTGGACCAAGGAGTTAGAACTCAGATACAACATGAGCTTAAAGAAGAGCACTTACTGATTGATTATTGATGCAGGTTATGTGAAAAATGTTTAAAAAACATATGACCTCATTCACAAATATTAGGCTTATTGTTGAGTTCAGTTGCTCAGTCGTGTCTAACTCTTTGCATCTCCATGGACTGCAGCATGCCAGGCTTCCCTCTCCATCACCAACATTTGGACCTTGCTCAAACTCATGTCCATCAAGTAAATGATGCCATACAACCATTTCATCTTCTGTCATCCCTTTCTCTTCCTGTTTTCAATCTTTCCCAGCATGAGGGACTTTCCCAGTGAGTCAGTTCTTTGCATTAGATGGCCAAAGTATTGGAGCTTCAGCTTCAGCATCAGTCCTTCCAATGAATATTCAGGACTGATTTTCTTTTGGATTGACTGGTTTGATCTCCTTGCAGTCCAAGGGACTCTCGAGAGTCTTCTCCAACACCACTGTTCAAAAGCATCAATTCCTCAGCACTCAGCTTTCTTTATAGTCCAACTCTTACATCCATACATGACCACTGGAAAAACCATAGCTTTGACTAGATGGACTTTTGTTGGCAAAGTAATGTCTCTGCTTTTTAATATGCTGTCTTGGTTGGTCATAGCTTTTCTTCCAAGGAGCAAGTGTCTTTTTATTCCATGGCTGCAGTTACCATCTGCAGTGATTTTGGAGCCCAAGAAAATAAAGTCTGTCACTGTTTCCACTGTTTCCCCATCTATTTGCCATGAAGTGATGGGGCCAGATGCCATGATCTTAATTTTTTGAGTGTTGAGTTTTAAACCAGCTTTTTCACTCTCCTCATTTACTTTTATCAAGAGGCTCTTTAATTCTTTTTCACTTTCTGCCATAAGAGTGGTGTCAACTGCATATCTGGTTATTGATTTATCTCCTGACCATCTTGATTCCAGCTTGTGCTTGCTTTATCCAGCCCAGCATTTCTCATAATGTACTCTGCATATAAATTAAATAAGCAGAGTGACAGTATACAGCCTTGACCTACTCCTTTCCCAATTTGGAACCATTCTGTTGTTCCATGTCTGGTTCTAACTGTTGCTTCTTTACCTGCATACAGATTTCTCAGGAGGCAGGTCAGGTGGTCTGGTATTCCCATCTCTTTTAGAATTTTCCACAGTTTGTTGTGATCCACACAGTCAAGGCTTTAGTGTAATCAATGAAGCAGAAGTAGATGTTTTTTCTGGAACTCTCCTGCTTTTTCTATGACCCAGTAGATGTTGGCAATTTGATCTCTTGTTCCTCTGCCTTTTCTAAATCCAGCTTGAACATCTGGAAGTTATTGGTTCATGTACTGTTGAAGCCTAGCTTGAAGGATTTTGAGCATTACTTTGAGATGAGTGCAAATTTTGAGATAAGTGCAATTGTGTGATAGCTTGAGCTTTGTCTGTCATTGCCTTTTGGAATTGGAATGAAAACTGACATTTTCCAGTCCTGTGGCCACTGCTGAGTTTTCCAAACTTGCTGGCATACTGAGTGTCAGTACTTTCACAGCATCATATTTTAGGATTTGAAATAGCTCAGTTGGAATTCTATCACCTCCACTAGCTTTGTTCATAATGATGCTTCCTAAGGCCCACTTGACCATTTAGGCTTATTTGGTCATTTGCACACTTCTAAATAATGCAATGTGCGTACATTTCTGGTTAAAGGACATTTTAAAACCAATGAAAAAAAATAATCATTATTCTTTACTAACTACCAAAGAAGTATTTTGCATAGGAATCTCACAATTGTATTCTACATGAACAACCTCAGTAAAGCCTGAAAACGTCCAGATTTTAATTTACAAAGTTAGGCTGAGGACTGCTAACACAAAAGGAGTCAAATACAAGGATGAATGATTCACCCTAGTTTCTACGCATTTGGGATAAAAGCTTCATAATCTTATATTATTTGATTTAACCTTTATAATAGCTGAAGTTAAATTTTAAGTACTAATTAGAGAGTAGTAGTGAATAACATCAACTTTTAAACCTCAAAATAATCAACATCTTAAGTCTTTTAGTTTTTTATCAATTTTCTTTAGTTTTCCCTAAAGTCATTTTTGATTTAAAGTCAAATTGTTTAATTTTAATTCATTTTAACCTTTTGCACTTAATCTGTGTTCTAGCTGTTTAATCAATTTTGTGGGGTTTTTTTGATTTCTCAAATATAATTATGGTAACGATAAAATAACTTTTGCTAAAGCAACTCTAATTTTAGAAACCAATTAATGATCACATAGACCAAAGAAAATGTATTTATGAAAATTGTAAATCATGTCATGCCAATATTCAAACTTAGCACAATTACTCTCTTTTCTTATTAACTTCTTATAAGGTGCAGTGAGGCCTTTAGATTATGGCCCATCAAATCAGGAAGACTCTCAGTAAACTAGATTTTCTAGTTATGGGGGATGCTGAATTTTGATGGTTGAGGGAAGCAGAACACTTTTTGAGACAATATATTGACATCAGAAGAGTCTTTCAGGTAAACTCTAAATAAGAGAAGAAATGCAAAACATGCTCATTGGTAAGTTTAATATACAGCATATTAAATTCAAAGATTTACAGATATGAATATAAAAGAACACAACAATAGAGAAAAGTAATATTAACATTTAACATCACCAGCTTTCTTTTCTTTGGAAAAAGGAAAATCCCATTAAAAAAGGGGATTTTTAATACCCAGTGATGTATAAATCCTGTTTTGTTCTTAAATTAGCATTACCACTGCTAGCATTTTAAATGTTGAGTTACTAGAGAAAAAGTCCATCACAATAATTTTCAAGTTAAAAGAATTCTATCCATTTGGGTTTTGGCTTAGTATCCATAAAAGAAATTAATATGCATATCTGGCCATTCCTCTCTCTCTCCCTCTCATTCAGAGTGAAATTAGGACTTTCAATAAAATTGGAATGCAATATTAATTTTATGGATTTAATTTTGTCTACAAAGAGTAGAATAATCCATATTCCATTACTTTTTTCTTACAGTTATAGAAATAGTTTGGTCTCCAATCCTCCCAACACATCTTAATACATTTACATGTTAATATATCTGTACCAGTCACACAGCCTCGTTGAAGTATCCAGGTCCATGACAGTGAGTATAATGGCACAGTTTCCTCTTTGAATGATTTGCTGCTTCTTTACCTCATCCTATGTCATAAGATTATTGCATTTAATTGTAGCACAGATGTTAAAGAATCTGCCTTCAATGCAGAAGACCCAAGTGCAATCCCTGGGTCGAGAAGATCCCCTGTTGAAGGGAATGGCAGCCGACTCCAGTATTTTTGCCTGGAGAATTCCATGGACAGACCATGGGATTCCACACAACTGATTGACTAACACTTTCACTAACACTTTGACTTTCACATGCAGTAAGATTATTGCACTTAATAAATTACCAGACATGGAATGATTGTAGATATTGTGATATAATTGATCAGCAAATCAATACTAATAGATACTAAATCAATTTATCCAGTATTAATGACTCTAGAGCATTTATTATATTTATGCCTTGAAAAAAATGGAGTTGAAATGGAACTTTGTTTGATAGAAATGCTTTGTCCTTCACAGGAGCAAACAGCTGTGGATGCCTAGAAACGGACTGTTGTTTATTCTCTACAAGTTAAAAAGTTCCCAGAGGTACAAAATGAAAAGTTCTATTACATTAGCTCTTAATTCTAACTTCACAAAATGGAGACCTTGCACTGGGGTATCTTACATGTCTGTTTCATCAGTTCTCAGTTGAATAAGCCTCAGATCTTCCCTTGTAGCTCAGCTGGTAAAGAATCTGCCTGCAATGCAGAAGCCCCAGTTCTATCCCTGGGTCAGGAAGATCCCCTGGAGAAAGGAACAGTTACCCACTCCAGTATTCTTGCCTGGAGAATTCCATGGACAGAGAAGCTGGACAGGCAACAGTCTATGGGGTTGCAAAGAGTCAGACATGATGGAGAGACTTCCACTTTTCTGGTAGATGAAAAAAAAAATGTTAAATTTTAGTTTAAAAATATTGAAAGTGTGATTGCTAAGAAATCTGGTTGAAAATCTTGGTTGTATTTGTTTAGCTTTATTCCTTTTAGTAAATTATCTTCAGATCATTTTATCTTTTTCTTTTACAAATTCTTCTTGTATTTGTTTACATGACACAGAAGCATTAGGGCCATAAGCAACCATAAACAACCCAAATTTATTTTCTCAAGGTTTTTGAGACAGGAGGGGAAATACAAGGTGTTGGGGGGTTAGGTTTCTTAGGAGGTCTTTCTCCGTGGCTTGCAGATGGCTGCTTCCTGACTATCTTCTTATGGCCTTTGTCCAGTGCATGTCCTCACTGGGAGGAAAGGGGGTGGTGCTCGAATGAGGAAGACTCAGACTCTAAATCAGCCTCCCAAGAGACACCTTATCCTCTTCTCACTGTCCTGAAGCATTTAGGTTGTCAGAACTTTCCTGAATATTCCTCAATCTAGCAGTCCCAGCCCCAAGCAAATCCCCAGGGAACCTAGAGAAGGAGCATGCTCTTCTCACTGAGAATCCTTGTATCCTTTTGCTTAAAAGACCAGAGGGAAGACAAGTATTCTGAGCTTTTAAAAGTCTCTCAAGGAAAAACTTCCTTATGCTCCTCCAACACACACACATACCAAAAAAAACAAAACAAAACTATTAAAGTCATGAACTTCTCCTGTGGAACACTTCTCAAAAATGTATTTATCTAAGGGGCATCTGCACTTAGTTTCAAACTCAAAAACAATAATAGCAATAATGATGACATTAAAATTACTCAGTGTTACAGAAAAGATATGAAGAAGTCTTTATATTATTTAAATTAAACAAGCAGCGTCTTAAACCAAAAAAGCTTCACTCTTCCTTCTCTGATACCCCTGACCAGGGGGGATGCTGTGCCCCCTTCAAAATGACAGAGACCCTTTGCAGAAGAGGCTGTGCTCTGGAAAGTCATCCTCAAATTGGAAACACCTCATCTTGCTGGAGTCTAATGGGAGACAGGAGAGGAGGTGAAGGGGAGAGGGATCCAGACTTGGCAGGGTATTCTGCCCCCTTCTGCTTGCCTCCCCTGAGACCCTTGCTGCATTTTGCCACCTTCGGGTGGACAAGCTAGGCTGAAGGTGATGGCAGGGACTGTCATTCTCTTCTCACCTTATAAATACACCACTCTTGTTGACACCAATCTTGGATTAAGGCCTCACCCTTATGACCTTTGTTAATTTTACTTATATATTTAGAGATATGGTCTCATTGAGGGTTTGGTCAGTTTAATCGCTCAGTCGTGTCTGACTCTTGTGACCCACATGAGCTGTAGCCTACCAGGCTCCTCTGTCCATGGGATTCTCCAGCAAGAATACTGGAATGAGTTGCCATTTCCTTCTCCAGGGGATTTCCCCAACCCAGAAATCAAACATGGGTCTCCTGCATTGCAGCCAGATTCTTTACTGACTGAGCTACAAGGGAAGCCCATGATAAGGGTTGGGGGACATTATTCATTCCATAACAGACAATCATTAGTTAAGCTTTATCCATGCCTAAAAGAATGTCTCTATCAGCAGAGACTCATGCTTACTCTATATATAGGTCTTCCAGTCTGTATCCCCAACCACATTCTTAGCTTGTGAATTCTATTCTTTTAATCCCCAAAGCAAGACTGAGTGCACAGAAATGTTACTGGAATTCTGTTGTAACTGACTTCCCTGGAAGTAAATATATTCTACTCTTCCTAAACTCCCAAAGTATGTTTTAATTAATTTATTTGATTTATCTAATTTAATTTTGCAATATATAGAGTCCATGGGATAGCAAGGAGATAAAAGCAATCAATCTTAAGGGAAACTAACTCTGAATACTCATTGGAATGACTGATGCTGAAGTTAAAGCTCCAGCATTTTGGTCACCTGATGCGAACAGCCTACTCACTGGATAAGTCCCTGATGCTGGGAAAGATTGAGGGCAGAAGGAGAAGAGGACATCAGATGATGAAATGGCTTGATAGCATCACTGATATAATGGACATGAACTTGGGCAACTCTGGGAGATGGTGAGAGACAGAGAGGCTTGGCATGCTGGAGTCTGTGGTGTTGCAAAAGTGGACATGATTGGGCAACTAAACAACAACAACATGGTTGGTTTCATTGCTGAAAAATCTTTTCAGTCCTAACAGTGGGCTTTATGCAGACAAATCTAGTTTGATTTATATTTTATACGTACTTTTATCAGGAACAAAACTTGAGCATTCAGTGAATAAATGGTTGATCCAGTTTAGTCATCAAATACATTTATCTAATATAAATATAGAGTTTTAGAATAACAACATTAGCATGTAGATTCTGCTAACTCTTTTCCCTTGTATTAGAATCATTGACAGTTTAGGTAATAATTTATTTTAAACAAAGACCTCTGTTCTCTAGTCTGATAATTTTAATTCCAGCCTTTCAAATTAGGTAGTCCTACTGTTTTATTTCAATTTATAGGTAGATACAATGGAAGTAACTGAACTAGTTAACAACTCCTTGTGAGTTCTTTTTTCTCAACTGACTCCCTAACAAAATCTACTTCTCAGTGAGTCATAGATACTTGATTTGTCCATCCTCAGATTAAGTCTTCAGAGCTGGCTTTCTCATCAGTTGTGCCTTTCTCATCAGTTATATGCCTCCACCGACATGATACTGGAGCAGTAGAAACAAGCCTGATCCTGAGAATATGCTTGTTATTCTCCACATTTTTGATGATCAGACCTACACAACCTTGGAACATAAGGAGATTCAAAACAGATCTCCCCAAGATGTATTACTTGGGCATGTGGATTATTTTCAGATAAAGGCAAATACGAGATGTTTAGATAGCATCACTGACTCAATGGATGTGAATTTAGGCAAATTCTGTGAGATACTGAAAGACAGGAAAACCTGGCGTGGTGCAGTCTAATGGAGTTGCAAAGAGTAGGACACAACTTAGAGACTGAGCAACAACTAATGGATTTTTTTGACCACTGTGGGCTCAAAAGAAACAACTGCCTCTTTTCTAATTACCTAAAAAAATTTTAATTGGGCATATTTCCCAGAAAAAGAGTTACTATCTCAGATAAATTTTACCTAAGTGGCTTCATCTACATGGCAGGATACATCATGATCTTCCAAAGTTAGAATCTTCCTGTGAATGACTCTCCTGTCTCCTTGGAAACCCCGAACCCCTATTCAATTCCTTAGCTCAGGATGGCATATATACTTCATTTTACCTCTTTGTCTTTGAACCTCTCAGGTATGTAAGGTCTCTGGCCTGCTCATGTATTTGAGGAGCTTGTAAATATAAAGTTAATTTTTATTTTTCTCCTGTTATTCTGTCTCAGTTCAGTTCAGTTCAGTCACTCAGGCATGTCCGACTCTTTGAGACCCCATGGACTGCAGCACACCAGGCCTCCCTGTCCATCACCGACTCCTAGAGTTTACTCAAACTCATGTTCATTGAGTCGGTGATGCCGTCAAACCATCTAATCCTTTGCTGTCCCCTTCTCCTCATGCCTTCAATCTTTCCCAGCATCTTCAATGTTTCCCTTTTCAAATGAGTCAACTCTTCACATCAGGTGGCCAAAGTATTGGAGTTTCAGCTTCAAAATCAGTCCTTCCAATGAATATTCAGGATTGATTTCCTTTAGGATAGACTGGTTGGATCTCATTTCAGTTTAATTTCTTTGATGGTTAGTGTTCTTTAGCAAAAGCTAGGATAATTTACTTATTGAGTTATTTGACAACAAAATCTTGAGAGAAGTAAGGATTGTTGAAGTAATAAGTGTTGAAGTAAGAAGGAGTGTTGGACACACTGATCATGGTTAACCACAGAAAAAGTGTTCTATAGCCACTGGCAGATGACTCAAAATTTAAATTTTCCTATTCTTAACATGGAATTTTATTTTTATCAGCTTATTACTGTGTTTGTGTCATCAACTTTAAAAAGTCCAAATGGTAGCATTAAAATTTTTCTTTATATACTTGAGTATCATTTTATTTAACTAATTATACAAGAATTTTGAAATTTGGAGTTAACAATTTTTGTCAAAGCTTATATAAAGTATGGTTTTGAAAAATTACTTTATTATATGTAAAACACATTATTATTTTAATTGTATAATCTCAAGCTTGTTGTCTGCCTACCTCTTGTTTAAAACAATTGTTAGAGGGTACTCTTTAACAAAAAATATCGACTTTAAATATCTATACTCTCATGTTATATATGTTGTTAGTCAATCAGTCATGTCTGACATTTGTGGCCCAATGGACTATAGCCCACCAGGCTCCTCTATTGATGGGATTCTCCAGGTAACAATACTGGAGTGGGTTGCCATTCCCTTCTTCAGGGGATCTTCCTGACCCTGAGATCAAACTTGGGTCTCCTGCATTGAAGGCAGATTCTCTACCATCTGAAGTATCAGGAAAGCCCAAATATTTATACATCAGAGCACTAAAAAATATATTTAAAATATGGTGGAACAATTATTGAAAAATTATAATGGTAGAATTTATTTTGAAATATAATTGTAAAATACAAAGGAAAATGTAACTATATACTTGTGAATTTTTAAAATATTTATTAAAGTGCATGTATTACATGTATAACATATATAAATTTTAGGAACACATATAAATCATGAAGTTTTATAGCTAAATTGCTATTCACTTAACTCTGAACAAAAGGGTTAAAGAGTACAGTTATTTCTTCCGTGATATAGGATAGCACATGACTTGAAGAAACTAAATTGAATAAAGCATAAACTCTAGTCTCTAAGAATTCATAGACAGTAGGAATGAAAACTATAGTTAATCTTTGTATCGTATTTTTGGCTTTTATTAAGGACTTAAGTAAGAAATGACCAAATGAAAGCTATTTATGATTTTCTGAAAATCTCTATTGTGAATTTTATCAATGTTTTAGCTCTATATACTGTATGAAAATTTGTACCTATTATCAAGAAAACTGTCCTTTTTCTAATTATATTACCTTTTTCCTTTTATTTTATAATTAAACCTATATCTTATTTCCATTTATCCTGTGATTTCAAGGGATTAAAAAAGTAATTACAATAGTCAATCTATAAATGAATCAGCATATTTATCAATGTTAATGTATCATTATATTTCTTGAATTCCCCTAGCTCAGTATTTTAGACTACTAGATTTTTTTTCATAGAATTAAATTTTAAAAAAATTACATAAGATAGCTCAGTCAGACACATAAGCATCTATATCATCTTCACATATAAGATAATCTGGCTAGGATCAAAAGAAACAAAAATTAGAGATTATTAGAGAACAGTGAAACATAGTCATATATCTGTATTTATTGAGCACACACAATGCGGCAGGTGCATAGTGTACTATGGCATAATTCCTTACTTCTCTGAGTTATTGGCAAAATGAGAGAGAAAGAAAAATGAATTAAAAATTAATTTGTTGGCATAGCATACCTATTTCAAAATAGGCTGTGAAAATCCTCCCTCAGGAGTTGCTGTTTCAGCTGTCTTGTGAATGTCAGTAAGAAGTATCTTGATGAGGATGATGTTAAGATTGGGATTTCCAAAGTAAAGAATCATGGGAAAGAAATGGTAAACCAGAAGTATTTCAGAATGCTTGGACCACCAGTAAGTAGTGTTTGAAGGAAGGGCAGTACCCAAAGAAATTAAAATATTTAAATAGTGAATTGTCTGCCTATATAGAAGGTAAAGATTAATATTACATTGAAAAAAAACAAAGATGGCATTCAATAATAAAAAGCTCTACCTGCTGGACTTGACTTTCAAACTACTTTAAAAAGTACCAATTTCAGGGAAAATCTGAAGTACAGCAAGAAGATAATGTATTGTTATAAAATGTTTACATAAAATATTCAAGTAAAAAGATATCTCAGTAGTATGTTTGGAAAATGACAGATCAACCAGAATTCTCAGGAGCTGAAATGAACCCCTAGACACCAATTTCTGTTATCTCCTGGAAGAAGAAGTCCATAAATAAAACACAAAGAGAAAAATCATTGAACTAAGGTGTGGGGGTGGGGTGTCTGGAACCAGTTCATGATAATCATGAGGTAATAGGGCACCAAGAGGAGATGGAAGTGAATATGGGCAGAGAGAAGGAAGCCATTGTGTGAATAAGCCAGAAAGATATCTCTCAGAAATGAAACCATTTTGACCAGCTTTGAAACTGGTAATGAACCTCATTTGGAGGCCAAACCCTTGTTAGTGAGTAAGCCATGTAAAAACAAATCCTATTCAAAGATTTTTTTGCTGAAAGAATCTGCCAGATGGAAACTACTAGATGATTGGGGAAACAGAGAGTCTTGTATATATGCTGGTCATTTTTAATTTAACTTTGGCCTTTCTGTGCCTTGTGCTGTCTGACTCCGCATTTCCGGTTTACTATTTCAAATACACTCATATTTTCCTGGAGGTTTAAGACTCAAAGTCTTCTACATAACCAGTTTAATTTTCTAAATGAACAGGATTCATAACCAGAAAAATCCACATGCCATTGACAGTAGTGTGCGTTAGTAGCTCAGTCGTGTCTGACTCTTTGCGACCCCCTATAGCCCGCCAAGCTCCTCTGTCCATGGGATTTCCCAGGTGAGAATACTGGAGTGGGTTGGCATTTCCTCCTCCAGGGGATCTTTCTGATCCAGAGATGGAACCTTATACTCCTGCGCTGCAGACAGATTCTTTACCTCTGAGCCACCAGAGAAGCCCTGCGCTGTGCTGTGCTAATTCACTTCATTTGTGTCGGACTCTTTGCAGCCCCATGGACAATCGCCCACCATGCTCCTGTCCATGGAATTCTCCAGGCAAGAGTACTGAAGTGGGTTGTCATTTCTTTCTCTGGGGGATATTCATGACCCAGGGATCAAACCTGTGTCTCCTTCATTGGCAGGTGGATTCTGGATGGTTTCTTTACCACTGAGTCAGTAGGAAAGCATCTATATATATCTATATCATCTTTCTTTATCCTGAGAGAGAGATTTAAGGTATTGGCTCACAGGATTATGGAGGTTTGGTAAATCCAGAATCTACAGTATAGACTATTAGGTTGTATAGCCAGGAAGAATTGCAGTTAGTCCGAAGGCAATTTGCCAATTGATTGGATGCAGCTCACCCATGTTATGGAAGACAATCTACTTTAATCAAAGTCCACCAATTAAATGCTCCTCTCAAAACAAAATATCAAAAAACCTTCACAGAAATACCCAGAATAATATATGACCAAATAATCTGGACATTGTGGCCTAGCCACATCAACATATCAAAATAAACATCACAGCCTGTTTCTCTTATCTGTGAGATTACCAAATTATTAGTATTTGCTTCATAAAACTATTTGGAAAATGAACTGTGACAGTTTATGGCACATGCTTAGCAAAATGCTTAGCAGATAGTAAGTATTTGAATATAATGTTGATGATGAAGATATGCACCAGTTCTCCCAGAACAGCTTCTTTTGAAAGCAGTTGATGTACAAAGGTGAAAAACATATTGTAGAAGCTGTATTCCCCTGCTGCAAGTCATTATGCCAGTCCTTAGTCCTACAGATTAAAAAGTATATCTACATTTTTCCCAGGATTTTATACAGTAACTTCCTGTGATGTTATGCTGCTCTATCAGCCTCTATAAACTAGTCCCTTAGTAATTTCAACAATATTTATAATACATTATTTCTTAAAGTGTTTTATCGATAGGCATTACATATTTTATATCCTTTCCTATATCTAATGTATCTCCTAATAATAGGAATAATTATTTTAATAATAATAACAACATAAAGGGCAAAACTTCAATTGAACATTAAATGTCCAACATCATTCAACATTACAAGGAAAATAATAAACTAAATATATTACAAAAATATATAAAACTGTCACTATCATATATGACTGAGTATAGGCAGATTCACTCAAAACTAAGAAGAAAAAACAAAGAGAATTCAACAGTATTAGTATATTAGACCATTTTAGAATTCTAACCTTTGTTGAGAGGAACCAATGTTTTAAATGGAATGATAATCTGAGTGATTAAATTGCAAAAGGCAATACACATAGGAGAAAGCTAATTTTGAAGTCTAGGAAATTGATTCCAGAAACAAGCATAGAGGAGTAAACTGATATCAATATTGAAGACTGAGGCTGTGAAATGAAAATCCATGCAGAATCTTTTTCAAACATGGTGATTGATTTAACATGTAGAAGTTTATGCTTTGTACCAATTTTACCTGTCTGGTGATGGCCTGCAAGTCTTCCATAGCAATATTCCAAATTCAGTTATGCAGAACACAGGTTCACCAAATATATTCTCAAAATTATTTTTGAATAAAATGTTTGAGAACCCTACTTCTTGAAAAATCCAAAATTATATTAACATATTAATACTTCTAAGCAAGTTTGCCTAGAGAAAATTAACTAACTTTGATTAATCATTACTTACTAAATTTCTGCTTCTGGACTTTTTTCCCTCAAGTAGCACCCATGAACATTCCAAAGATTAGACTATTTTTAAAAACTTTAAGAAGAACAATGTATGCAGTCGATAAGAATATATGATTCAAAGTTAGATAAACAGGATTCGAATCGTGACCATGTCAGTTTCTACTTTTATGATTTTGGATAAATCTTAATATTTCTAAATCAAACCTGAAACTAGCACAAGACGAAATTAACTATATTCCAATACAAAATAATTTTTTTTAATTCCTGTTTTTCAAATAAGGTCAACAATAAATGCCTTATAGTCATTATAAATGACTAAGTAATGCAATGCCATTTAGTGACAGTCTAGGAAACCCAACTGGAGAAGGCAATGGCACCCCACTGCAGTACTCTTGCCTGGAAAATCCCATGGATGGAGGAGCCTGGTGGGCTGCAGTCCATGGGGTCGCTGAGAGTTGGACACGACCGAGCGACTTCACTTTCACTTTTCACTTTCACGCATTGGAGAAGGAAATGGCAACCCACTCCAGTTTTCTTGCCTGGAGAATCCCAGGGGCAGGAGAGCCTGGTGGGCTGATGACTATAGGGTCACACAGAGTCGGACATGACTGAAGTGAGAGCAGCAGCAGGAAACCCAACATAATGTAGTTATTATTGACAATGATGATGCTAACTGATCAATGTCCTTAAATAATGTAGCTTTACTTCATAATGTGTTTTGCATAGTTTTCATCATTTAGTGTCATAGAAGTCTTCAAAACAAGTCATATTTGACAATAATATACCTTTAATTGTATTATTATTATAATTAGTATTAATATAATATTACATCATCATCATTACTGGTTAATTAAGACTTCCATATATGTTATCAACTTTGCCTATTTTAGGAAATGATTTTTTGGAAATATACAAATTTATTAGTAAAGAACTTACAAACATTTTCTGATAATACTTTTAATTTTTTCTTCATATGTGTTAATAGTATGTAATTTCCATATCTGGGCTTCCCTTGTGGCTCAGTTGGTAAAGAATCTGCCTGTAATGTGGGAGACCTGGGTTAGATTTCTGGGTTGGGAAGATGCCCTGGTGAAGGGAATGGCTATCCACTTCAATTTTCTGGCCTGGAGAGTTCCTTAGACTGTATAGTCCATGGGGTTGCAAAGAGTCAGACATGACTGACTTTCACTTTATTTCCATATCTAATTTATAATTTGGCCTACTTGTCATTTTCTTGTATTTAACTGTTTTAATTTGTTTGGTTTGAATTTATTGACTATGCAAAAGCCTTTGACTGTGTGGATCGCAATAAACTGTGGAAAAATCTGAAAGAGATGGGAATACCAGACCACCTGACCCGCATCTTGAGAAACCTGTATGCAGGTCAGGAAGCAACAGTTAGAACTGGACATGGAACAACAGACCGGTTCCAAGCAGGACAAGGAGTACGTCAAGGCTGTATATTGTCACCCTGCTTATTTAATTTATATGCAGAGTACATCATAACCTGGACTGGAGAAAGCACAAGGTGGAATCAAGATTGCTGAGAGAAATACCAATAACCTCAGATATGCAGATGACACCACCCTTATGGCAGAAAGTGAAGAAGAACTAAAGAGCCTCTTGATGAAAGTGAAAGAGGAGAGGGGAAAAGTTGGCTGAAAGCTCAACATTCAGAAAACGAAGATCATGGCATCCGGTCCCATCACTTCATGGCAAATAGATGGGGAAACAGTGGAAACAGTGTCAGACTTTATTTTTGGGGCTCCAAAATCACTGCAGATGGTGATTGCAGCCATGGAATTAAAAGATGCTTACTCCTTAGAAGGAAAGTTATGACCAACCTAGACAGCACATTAAAAAACAGAGACATTACTTTGCCAACAAAGGTCCATTTAGTCAAGGCTATGGTTTTTCCGGTAGTCATGTATGGATGTGACAGTTGGACTATAAAGAAAGCTGAGTGCTGAAGAATTGATGCTGAACTGTGGTGTCGGAGAAGACTCTTGAGAGTCCCTTGGCCTGCAAGGAGATCCAACCAGTCCATCCTAAAGGAGATCAGTCCTGGGTGTTCATTGAAAGGACTGATACTGAAGATGAAATTCCAATACTTTGGCCACCCAATGTGGAGAGCTGACTCATTTGAAAAGACCCTGATGCTGGGAAAGATTGAGGGCTGGAGGAGAAGGGGATGACAGAGGATGAGATGGTTGGATGGCATCACCAACATAATGGACATGAGTTTGAGTAAACCCTGGGAGTTGGTGATGGACAGGGAGGCCTGGCGTGCTGCGATTCATGGGGTTGCAAAGAGTCAGACACGACTGAGTGAATGAACTGAACTGAACTGATTAAATTCTTAGTCTTTATTATTCAGTGTATCCATTTTCCTTAAGAGATGTTGTATATTTTTTCTAAATATTAATATTGCCTTTACAAAGTTATTTGTATTCTATACTATTTTTATTCAAAATAAGTAAGTCTTTCATATTTTTCATATATCCAGATGTAGTTATCACAGTGGCCTAGTTCTAGCTAGTTAGTTAGTTAGTAAACATATCTTTAGTTATCAGAAGTGACACAAAGTAAGGAAATTAACATGGACTTGACCATAACATTATACTTAATACCACAGTA
Source organism: Bison bison bison (assembly GCF_000754665.1). Lineage (NCBI taxonomy): Eukaryota > Metazoa > Chordata > Mammalia > Artiodactyla > Bovidae > Bison > Bison bison. The sequence goes on along the minus strand of NW_011494708.1, from coordinate 12,076,990 downwards.
ACATTTTCCATATGCCCCTATTCCTCAGTACATGATTTAGTCATTAAATGTGTGAAGCATGATATTTATTATATACTACTGAAAAAAAAATAGATTCTGAGAAGTCATTTTATCTGAACATAATTTCTTATGATGTAATCCCCCAAAACAAAAAATCCAACAGGGAATTGGGAAAAGGACAGGAATAAAAGAAGAACAAAAAATAGGCAATGCAAGCAAAGTCCCTCAGAGGGTAATTTTGTCCTGATCCCAGAGTTCCCTCTGGGATATTGGTAGATGACACCCAGAATCAAGAGGAGTGTTTATACCACCTCAACAGGGCAGTCATTAAGACCTGTATGGTGGGAACAGGAGTGTAGTCATAAATTCCCAGGATATTCTGGCTCTCTGTGAACGGCTAATGGTGTTTTGGCAGCCTCAAGCAGACCTCCAACAAAGAAACAGATGGTGGCTAATGGGAGTGAAAGCTTGGGCACTAGTGTGCGCTAAAACTGTAAAGGGAGATACAGCAGAGCACTAACAGAGAATGCTATATAGATTCAGGTAATTTCTTACAATGATCTCAGTAGTTATTTCAGGATATACTGATGATTTTTGTTTATCCAAGTTTAACTTTATATCTAAATTTTATGAATAACTGTGAATTGTTTTTTTCCTAAATAAAGATTATTTGCTAAGAAAAAAATAATATATTTTAAATGCTCTCCATCCTGAATTATGAGCCTACTTTACCATGAAATTCAGTCTATGAATTATTATAAGTTATCCAATTTAATATCTACCACTAAACATTATGATCACAGAAATAGAATAAAATGCAAAGTGAACTTTTATAGCATTTGTCTTTTGACATATTGTAGAGATGTTTCTTCCAGAGTACTTTGATTTGCGAAAGTTGAATCTCTAAAAGCATCTCTTCTAGAATCTCTAAAAACATTTATTCTTTAAAATTCTTTATGGCCAATACGTCTGAAGTGGTACTGTTTTGATTCTATGCTAAGAACTAGCAAAAAACTAGTACTACCACCCCCAAAATACATATATGAAACAAAAGTTCCCTTCACTCAACTGTATAATATGTACACAGTACCTGAACATACAAGTACATCATGTTTATACATAAATATATGTTTTTCTTTAGTTGTAAACAACAATGAAATGACTAACTTTAAATAGTCCTACTATTCCATCCTTTGTGCTAATATAGTGTAGCACAAATATGTGAGTGAGAGAAAAAAATGGATATTAATAGTTGCCAGCCATATGTATCACAAGTACTCAGTGAGAATTAAAATGGTTAAATCAGCAAATCTTTCTCAGACAACATTCACACATTTTAAAACTGGATCTTTAACCATTTTTTAAAAATCCTTGATTTTACCAGAAAATCTTTCCTTTTGAAAACTTACCAAATTAAAGTTTTACATTTATTTAAAGTCATCTAGAAATGTCTTCATTTTTAAGGGGTGAAATGTGCCAGTTAATCATTTAAATTCATCATCTTCTAAGTCAAAATAAAGATATCAGTAAACTAGATTTTACCTAATTAAAATATTATTTACAGTCAATAAATAGACTTCATGAGTTAAAAAAAATATGATACACCTATATGAGTAAATGTGACAAAATATAGATATTATTTATGTTGTTTTCATGTGAGAAAACTCAAATTGTCAAAGTGAAGAGCAGATGGAATGGTAAAGAGCTTGAGTAAGAAAATGTTACTAGTAAATTTGTGATTCATTATATACAGATTATATATAAAAATTTAGTTGTATACATAAAAGATGGAAATTCCACAGGCATATATTAGAAATACCATGTGAAAAAAAGTTATGATTTGTCCACCAATTTGAAGTTATTTGGAGTAACGTTAGGGCTTGGAAGGGATTCCCAGGTAAAAGAATCTGCCTGACAGTGCAGAAGACATGGGAGGCACCAATTCTATCCCTGAGTCAGGAAGATCCTCTAGAGGAGGAAATGGCAACCCATTTCAGCATTCTTGCCTGGAGAATCCCATGGACAGAGGAACTGGCAGGCTACAGTCCTTTGGGTCACAAAGAGTCGGACACAACTGAGTGACTGAGCATGCATACATGGGACTCGGAAAGGATGAGCAGCAGACACATGGAAAACCATATCCAGGACATAAAAGAATATTTAGAATGACTGAATGTTTGCTTTATTGGTATCTTTGCTTTATTCTGAATTCTTCATTAACTTTACGTTTAGGTGTCTGTATAGATGTTTTTGCCATATAAGATGATTTTTTTTTTCTGTATTTCTGGTGATTTTCTAGTGGCAGTAATTTTTAAAAGACAATTTTATGCATTATATGTGAATGTTGAAATATAAAAATGACTAATGTATTGCCCCAGAAGAAACCTATATCTTTAAAAAATCATTTTAATTAATTTCCTCTGAGAATTATGAACTATAAAATAGAACAATAGGTAATAATAAAACTCCTGAAAATTGGCCTCCATAAACCAGTTACTTGTAAAATTGTGAAATTAAATCATCTTACTCATATGCATAAATGATGTAATCCTCCCTGGTGTGTGCTTTTGTTAATTGATATGGATCCATGATAATCTCCCTTAATATAAAGAGGAACCAGGGATTTTCAAAAATAGAAATAGTTATTGCAACAGTTTGGTGTTAATGAATTTACAATAAGTCTGCTTTACCTTTGTTTCTTTTCTGTGTAGTTTCTTCTCATTATCATATTAATAATGTCTAATTTATAATTTAGATTGAAGTACCTCTATATTTGCTATAATGTTATTAATTGGAAAATAAACTTTATAAGGAAGAAAGGTAAAACTTGAAGACATTAAGGTTATGCAGAAATCCATCATAGCTTGTGAAGCAAACCATAAATAGTTGTAGAACAAGTGGTCTTGGCATGTGTTAAAAGTTTCCTCTTCCTTTTCAATTCTCTGATTAAATAATAAATAATATATATTTCCTTATATTGGTTAGTCTTACCCTAAAATTATATTATTGAGAAATGTTCTTGGATACATTTGAGGCAATATGTTTTGACATATTACATTTTATAGGCTCTTTAGAGTCACATAAACATACATTTAACCACATTGGTCATTTATATAGCAAAAAATTTAAATATCTTTGTTAATTTTCAGTTATACTGACCATACACACATGCTCAAATATATGTGTGTGTATATATATATATATATATGTTTAAAATCTGGAAATTTGAAATAGCAAAGAGATAAAATATGTTAAATATTCCACACAACTTTTAAAAAAATGACTCTTCTGAATCTGTGATAAAACAAGGGGTAGTTTAATAATGAAGAATCTGGAGCACTTACAGAGATTTAACCCAAATCAGAGAAGCCTAGAAAGCCTTTTAATACTGTGAAAAAAAAAGTTACTACCAATATAACAAATAATTTATTTTTCTGGATTGAAAAACAACTTGATTATTTCAACTAAATTTAGTTACTTACTCATACCATGTAAATATTTGGTAGAAATTGTGCTCAAAAGGTATATTGTTGAAAGTTGAAAGTGTTCAGCATTTACATTTCTTATCAAAACATTCATATTCTTTTAAAACTCATGTTTGGAATAAAATGTGCAATCATAAGAGAAAGACACAGCTAGTTTTTACATAATAAAGCAATCATGTAATTTTATTTTAGTCTCCGTTACACTTGCCTGAGTCTCTATTCCTTAATTTTTAGATTTAAAATATATACCTGTAGCAGATAGTCTCCATGATATCATTGGAAGAGTGTTGTCCCAAAGGGCTCATATACTATTGACCATCAAGATTATAGATTGACCAAACTTGGAGGAAGGGGACGTCTAGGAAATACCTGCAATTTGACCCATTGTGATGTAGAATACTGGATTCCTATGTTACCTATACACAAGTAACATTCAAGGAATTCCTTATGAGAAGACAGTGGGTAAGAAGGCATGCTGATAGCTGGCCTCAAAAATAAAACATTGAATTAAAATCTACCTAAGAACGTCTGAGGTTGTTAAGGAAGCTCAATTACTGGTATTTTTCACTGAATGAGTCTTGAATTAAAGGTAAAATTACCATATGCAGAAAAAATTGAATTTGGTTTCATGACAGTAAGGCAGCCACAGATATGCATCTGTAACTTTGGTCAAGTTATCAAAATGCTTTAAACTTACATCCCTGTCTTTTAAGTAGGAATTATGGTAGTATATATTTTAAAGGTTGTTGTGAACATTAAAACAATTCACATAAAAACATGGACTTTAGTAAATGTTACATGTTATTCTTACAGCCTAATAAGTTGTTTCCTAATAACAGTTTTCCATTTGCTGCTTGTTGGGGGACAGTTAATTAGCTTGAGCTATAAATTAAAATTGAAAAATCAAAATAATTCAAATACACAGGTTATAGATAAAAATGTGCAAGAAAATATTTGTAAGAAATAAAATAATTTTTATTTAGATTTGTGATAAAAGCTAACATTCTTCTTGACAGGTGAAAATATATTAGGGTATTTACGTATTTGATAAACTTTGAAATATTTTAAAATAATGTCAACTCAGGAATTACAGTAATATTATATATAACTTTTTCTAAGTGTGCAAAGGGTATATATAATGTAGTGTGTTCAGCTCTGAGCATTGCAATATGTTTTAAAGCTGTATGCAAACCAGGGTACCTAAGAGGAAGATGACCAGAATTATCAGGAAATCATATCAACTAATCATCATCTTAAGGGACTGAAACTGTTTAAGCTCATGCAAGTTAATGTAAATATTTTATACTTGAGAATCAATGAGTAGAAATTGCAAAGACTTTAGGCTTAGACTCAAAGTGAAACAAAACTTTCTCACAATTTGAATTACCAGAGATAACTGTGTTGGCCCACATTGACCTCCTAGTCACTTGCTTTTCAGTCAATTGTTAGGCAGCTATCTGCTAGCTGATTTCATTTTTATGCAAGAATCTGATAATAATAAAACAAAGGTAAACATGTTTCTCAAATGTGTAGAGGTAGTTCCTTGCAACACCCATAATGAAAAGGAAAAGGCAGTTAGTAGGCAAATGAATGCCTAACTTATTGAACTTTCTGCCTTCAATTTTACAATTAGAATTCATGTTATCACCCTTATGAATATGAATTCCTCCTTTCTAGCCTTAATAGACAGCATGGAATACTTTTGCAATTTTCATTCTACATTGCCCACATCCATCCCAACAGACTTGCTTATTCTGAATATAATAGCTACCTTTTTAATCAATGAAGAATATATTTCATTCTATTCATTGATATGGCAAATGTGTCTGCCTGTAATTCTTAACCAGTGAAATATCAGCAGATAAAAATGAGAAGAAAATATTAAGTAAATGGTCTTACAGTTCAGGAGACAACCTTAATATCTGATATGCGAGAGAACAAGATTTCATAGCTAGTCCTGTTTTTTCTGTTCCTGCACAGCCTACAATTCTTAGACAATAGATAGGAAACTGCAACACAATTACACAAATATGAGGTAGAAATTTTAAAGTTGACAACTAGGGAAAACTTTATGGGCAACTACAGTATTAAGATCAGTTTGATAAAGGTCAATAGAAGGGAAACGATAGAATTTGATGAGATGCATTAGGAAAATAATCATCAATAGGACAATCAACTTTCCTAAGGAGATAATGTACCTGGATGGGGAGAGTCAGAGAACTTGGATAAATTATAATTTTCACTACTTTTGCTAGATGTTTAAAATTTAAATTGGTAATTGAAACAGTTGGGAATTTAAGATGACGGTTCTGTTAGGAAGTTAGGCATGAGCAGTGGGGTGGCTTAGCAGAAAAAAGATCCATCCCAGACATGCCCTGATAAGGCCCAAGAGAGCTCACAGACATGCTGCAGAATAATCACAGAGACTTTTCCAACTCCGACCCATGCATCCAACATGCACAATGGATACAAATTAACCACAGGGACTTCTCCAACTCTGGCACACGTGCCCTTGATGCATAGCTGTGTCCTCAAGTGACCTTAGGCAGCTGGGGAGCCTATGAAGGGTTCATAAATATTCTATACATACAGACATCTGATTATAACAGACTGAATTATGGGAAAGATATGCTCAATAGAGTCTGTTGTTATGTAACTTGAAACTGTCAGTCAGAACTGTCAGTCCACACCCTCGTAGATGAATATATAAAAACCCTGTCTTGACAACCTTGTGCATCACCATTCTGGTGCCAGTGCCTCTCTTGAATTGGCTCACATCTCCCTTGAGGTGTTCTTTTTGTTCTTTCATCAATAAACTTGTCTTTCCCAGGGGTAAGCCCTCAGATTCTTCTTTGTGTCCTTACCAAGAATGGAGGCCTAGGAGGAAGGGTTCTTTTCCACTCTCCCTATCTGGTAACAGTTCTGAGATCATAAATCTTATTCAGAATCTGACCTTCCCACTTATCTGTGTGTTTGCTTTGAGAAATATTAAGACTACCAGTAATAATTTTCTTATCCATGAAACATGTAGAATTATACCTTCTTTACTTTTCTTTCAGGTTTGAGTGATAATTAAAGACAATTAGGCATCTTAATAATAGGTAAGACGTGAAGAACTGACACCTGATGTGAAAAACTGACTCGTTGGAAGAAACCCTGATGCTAGGAAAGATTGAAGGCAGGAGGAGAAGGGGACGACAGAGGATGAGATGGTTGGATGGCATCACTGACTCGATGGACTTGAATTTGAGCAGCCTCTGGGAGTTGGTAATGGACAGGGAAGCCTGGTATGCTGCAGTCCACGGGGTTGCAAAGAGTTGGACACAACTGAGCAACTGAATTGAACTGAAGAATAGGTGAAATAAATTGATAATTAATACATGACATATGTACACTGAGAAATTCATGATAAATTTTATTTGAACTGTAAATTATTTTTCCCAGATAATGTAAGAAGCCCTTGTACATATGATTTTTGCAAGAATGTGGGTTATATGAAACCTATTTTGAAATTCCTGTGGACCCATAAGCCTTAATTAAGAAGTCCCACAAAAGCCATAGTTTGTATGTCAGGAATTCCTTTTCTTTTATCTTCTTTTTTGAGCCATTGTTCTGTGTGGGTAGAGTAGAAAAATCTATTTTAGTATTTTATTGGCTGAAAATATCCAAGGTTTGTGTATCAAGGAGAGTGATTTAACAGTTGACTATTCTCTCAAGGTATCTACTTATGATTCAGTGACCAAACTTTTCAATGAAAGAGAATGAATGGGTCAGATGCCAATAAGGGGGAACAAGCATTCTTGGTCATTTTAAGTATGAATCTGATACACAAAAAGTCACCTTGATATTGGGGGGACACAGAGGTTTACCTTAAAAGAAATAAAGTCATCCACCAATGAAGTTAACTCTATGTTCACTTTTACAAAATGTTGGAGAATATGTATAATAGTTTTGGATAGAATGAGGAGTGGGGACACCTTGATGAGATCAGCTTAATCTTTCCCAAAGGAAAATTCTGTGCATGTTTGCAAAGAACTACTAAGTATATTATAACACATGGGACATGGAAAAACACAACAATTTCAAGCAAACATTCATTACGATCTTATTATCTCTATCTTCTACCATTTTCTAAAGTTTCCTGGCCACCTGCTTTTAGGGAGGAAACTGAGGTTTGGAAATTTTACATTATTCATTCAAGGTCACATTTATCTTGAGCAAAGAGGTAATTAGAGTCTTACATTTTTATCAGAAATTTAAAAACAAAATCAACACAGGATTTCTGTGGTTATATATAAATCTCAGTACTGAAAAGAGATTTACAGTGAATTGCTATGAAACAATTATAACATTTTAATAGATTCAAGACAAATCTTTGACAAACACTGATGGTCCCTCCCTCTCCTGTGATGACTATCAGAGTTCTAAATTGCTCTAATAGACCCAATATGCTGAAAGAAGAGAAAAAAATGTGTTCCCTGATGTCAATGAAAAAATTATACAATATGATAACCAATTAATAGAAACTAAAATTTTTCCTTAACCAACAAATTTAAGTTTTAAATAAAAAGACATGTAGCTTTTGCCTTGATAATATTTTTTTTTTCTATTAAGAAAACTTCCTTTAAATTTATGATGAAAGAAAATACTAACTGACCAGTCTTGAAAACACACTTCAATATTTCAGAGTTTCCTTTAACTTCTGTTATGTTGAAAACTTTCAGAAACTATTTTTAGAGATCAAATGGAAACCACTTTGAAAAGCTCAGCTTGATTAAGAACAGACAACACACATTTAGGGAATAAAAGGAATCGCTCACTACTTTTGTGAAATTCTTCAGGGACTTCACTCCAGGTAGACAAATGTGGAAAGAGAGTTAAAGAGGATTTTAAACTTAGATGGTTGGAAGGCCTTTGACAAAATTCTTTACAGAACTGTAAGATCAGTGGAGAGGATCAATGAAACTAATAGTAAATTGGCTCACTGTTCTGAACAATGATTTATGGAAAGGAAACAAAGTTCTGGAAATAGGCTTTTGTGGTCCAAGCCAATTTTAAATATTCTCCTTCTTCATAGATCAGAAACAAATATCCAACTTTCTGAAAATTGTTAAATATAATTTTTAAGATATTAAGCATTGACTTTGTAATAAATCAAAATTGAAGTTTCTTATAACACTTAGCTGATGACAAATAGAATGTGGCAAATAACAAATATGTGTGTTCCGATTGGGATTGTTTTTAAATGGTAGTGTATTTTAGGAAGACATCTTGAGACTATATTGAAACATATATAGACAATATTAAATGGGCACTAAAAAATGATTACTTGAACCACCATGCTTAACATTACCACAAGAATTTTTACTCTGTATTTTATCTTAAACTTCTATTTGAATACATGAATACAGTTGTCTTTGTTGCTTGAGAAGAAACAAGGTTGTTTGATTTAAATATAATCAGAAGTCAAGAACCAGTTCTCAGGTATTCTGTCTGCTTTAATAGTTTTGTTCCAGGAAACATAAAAGTGTCTGGCATAGAAAGTCCTCAGTAAATCTTCGTGAATAAATGAATAAACTACCAAACAGACTGGATGGAGTGGCTCTAAAATTGAGATGGATCATTGAACTATCAATCCCTTTTGCTGGATTCTCTTCAAGAGATTAACCAGTATTTTGCATCTCCTTACTTCTAGGATTCATAGTTATTTTTTTAAAGGAAGATTAAATTTTAGAAGATAAAGGCACACATACTCAAAATTTTTAAAATAACAAGGACTTTCATATTTCTAAGCACTATTTTACAGGAAAGGAGGAGGGTACTCACCAGCTATGATCTATCACACCCCAATTTCTTAACACATCCAAATGACAGTTTTTGTTTTTGTTTTTTTAATACTTGAGTAAACCTCAAATACCTTCCAAGATTTATTTTTTGATCAGAAGTGGAAGAACCACCTCAGGATTCTCAGAGAAGGAAGATAAAACATGGTGTCACTCAGCAAGATATGGGATAGTAAACCTTCACATCATAAATAAGAAACATAAAATGGCTATTTGAAGGGATACTGATAATATATTTCTGAAAGAGGTCACAGCTCTGTGTCCAGTCTATCAGTGAGAATCTATAAAAAGATGATAGTCTTTGTTCAAGACAGTAGATATGAAAGTTCTACAAAGGAGTTCCAGGGTTTGACCAGCATGTAAACCATTGTTTCTTTTTTTTATGAGATTGTTCAAATGTTCCATATTTAGTAATCACAATATTATGATTAAAATTATGATGTAGTAATGAGAGTTCATATTAAATATATTTGGCTCTGAAGATATACCAGACATTGTACACAGCACTTCACATACCTCACATCATTATTCACCCAAAAAAATTCTATACAAGAGGTTCTTTAACTATCCATGTACAACAGATGAGGAAACTAAGCTAGCAAGGTTTGGAAGGGGATTTAACTTCTTTCTAACTGTTAAGCCCATATTTTAAAACTCTATGGCTTATTATTTTGGCATTTTTTATTAAGAAGTAATGGGAAATTCACACACACACACACCAACAGGCCAGTTGTACCTGAACCAGTATAAATTACATTTTGATTAACTCTTGAAAGATCTTAATGAAGATTAGTATTGTCTCTAAATCATTATAGCAATGAAATGGCTTCAAGCTATCACTGATATTACAGAGGGATTCAACTGAATCAGAAAATCAAGATAAACTTTGTCATGATGCTACACACGTAAAAATTCTAGAGCAACAGGATATGATAATGACGACATACATTATATTTCCTAGGAATTAAAAAAATTTAACCTCATAATCTGTTAATTTTATTTGTTTTAGACTCATTGTGTACATTGTTGTTGTCGATTCTCTTTCTAGTACTACCTATGATAAGTATCTCTCTTTTTTCCATTTTTTTTCTTTCCATAAAGTTTAACATATAGTGAGTGAGCGAGTGACGTCACTCAGTCGTGTCCAACTCTTTGTGACCCCATGGACTGTAGCCTACCATGCTCCTCCATCCAGGGGATTTTCCAGGCAAGAGTACCGGAGCCACATTAATTTAGGCAGATTCTATTCACTTTAAAATCACTTCTTTTACTGTCCAGAATGATTGCAGAAATATATTATCCTCACATTGATGGATCCTATTTTCTCTACCTATCCCCAGTACTTAAAGATATTAGGGAGGAAGAGAGAAGGTATCAGAACCAGCTTCAGAAAAAACTATAGCTGAAAATTTATCTGCTAATATTTTCATTTATTCCAAGATTTTTCTGTCCATGCATTCTTTCCACCCCAATGAAAATCAGGTAGTCACCTAGAATATTTCTTTACTCATTCATTGATTATTTCATTCCTGCTTTTTTAAAATTCAAATTGTATTATTTAAGAGATTACTTAATCTCTGAATTATACTATGTGCTGTATATAAAATGATAGAGAAAGACTTTTATCTGAGGCTCTTTTAGTATCTCTAGATGCTTCCAGTTACTAGCAGAACTCAAGCAAGATGGTTGACTTGATGTTTGTTGATGGTCACGGTAGCATATCTCAAAAAGCTATGGCTTGTAGTTAAAAAAAAATACATAGTTAATACTGAAAAATTTGGTCTTGTCTTATGGCTATACCATTACTAACCATATGGCCTATAGAACTATCTCTGGCTAAATGGAAATAAAAGCAAAAATAAACAAATGGGACCTAATTAAACTTAAAAGCTTTTGCACAATGAAGGAATATACAAAAGCTTTTCCACAAAGAATAAGCAAGGTGAAAAGCCAGCCTTCAGAATGGGAGAAAATACTAGCAAACGAAGCAACTGACAAAGAATTAATCTCAAAAATACACAAACATCTCATGCAGCTCAATTCCAGAAAAATAAACGACCCAATCAAAAAATGGGCCAAAGAACTAAATAGACATTTCTCCAAAGAAGACATACAGATGGCTAACAAACACATGAAAAGATGCTCAACATCACTCGTTATCAGAGAAATGCAAATCAAAACCACAATGAGGTACTATTTCATGCCAGTCAGAATGGCCACTATCCAAATGTCTACAAGCAATAAATGCTGGAGAGGGTGTGGAGAAAAGGGAACCCTCTTACACTGTTGGTGGGAATGCAAACTAGTACAGCCACTATGGAGAACAGTGTGGAGATTCCTTAAAAAACTGGAAATAGAACTGCCATATGACCCAGCAATCCCACCGCTGGGCATACACACTGAGGAAACCAAAACTGAAAGAGACACATGTGCCCCAATGTTCATCACAGTGCTGTTTACAATAGCTAGGACATGGAAGCAATCTAGATGTCCATTGGCAGATGACTGGATAAGAAAGCTGTGGTACATATTATATAATGGAATATTACTTGGATATTAAAAAGAATGCATTTGAATCAGTTCTAATGAGGTGGATGAAACTGGAGCCTATTATACAGAGTGAACTAAGTCAGAAAGAAAAACACCAATACAGTATATTAATGCATATATATGGAATTTAGAAAGATGGTAACGATGACCCTATATGTGAGACAGCAAAAGAGACACAGATGTAAAGAACAGACTTTTGGACTCTGGGAGAAGGCGAGGGTAGGATGATTTGAGAGAATAGCATTGAAACATGTATATTACCATATGTGAAATAGATCGCCTGCCCAGGTCAACGCATGAGACAGAGCACTCAGGGCTGGACCACTGGGATGACCCTGAGGGATGGGATGGGGAAAGAGGTGGGAGGGGGGTTTCAAGATGGGGAACACATGTACACCTGGCTGATTCATGTTAATGTATGGCAAAAACCACTACATTATTGTAAAGTAATTAGACTCCAATTAAAATAAATTAATTAATTTTAAAATATTACAACACAAAAAAGAAATATCTCTGGCTACTCCAACTTCCAGTGTGTTTTTCCTGTAAAAGAGATGTAATATTTACCCTACTGATAAGTTGTTAGAAATCAAGAAAAGACAGTTAATAAATGCATCTGTTCAATCACTAATTTACTTATTAACAAATATCCCTTAAATGTCTACTTAAGTCCAAAGTATGTTTCTGGCTTTGGAAGTTTTTTTTTAAATGTTTAATGTAAAGTGAAATCTGCCCTCCCAGGACTCACCATCTTATTAAGGATGCAGAGAGTTTTTATCTTATTAATGCACAGATTAGTGGGAGGAGTTTATTGAAATGATTAGTTTCAACATAAAGTGATTAATGAGATGAAGATATGATAGAAAATGTCATAAGAGTGCAGAATAGAAGACATATTGCTGAAATTTCTGAAATTCAATAAAATATAGTTCAGTTCATGTGCTCAGTCGTGTCCTACTCTTTGTGACCCCATGGACTGAAGCACACCAGGCTTCCCTGTTCATCACCAACTCCCAGAGTCTACTCAAACTCATGTCCATTGAGTCAGTGATGCCATCCATACCATCTCATCCTCTGTCATCCCCTTCTCCTCCTGCCTTCTATCTTTCCCAGCATGAGGGTCTTTTCAAATAAGTCAGTTCATCACATCAGATGGCCAAAGTACTGGGAGTTTCAGCTTCAGTATCAGTCGTTCCAATGAATATTCAGGACTGATTCCCTTTAGGATGGACTGGTTGGATCTTCTTGTAGTCCAAGGGACTCTCAAGAGTCTTCTCCAATGTAGTTCAGGTTAAGAAAAAAATCGTTTCTTAAAATTTCGTTCTAAAAAAGATCAGCATTGCTAAATTTTTTTAAATTTTATTTTATTTTTAAACTTAACAAATTGTATTAGTTTTGCCAAATATCAAAATGAATCCGCCACAGGTATACATATATATAACTGACTAAAATTGCCAGAAATAAGATTTCCAGATAGAGGTAAAGTTTTGTATACTTAGGTCACAATAAGTAGGACTTTATTCTCAAAACTAAGGAGCTTAAAGTTCAACCTCCATGATACAGAATGATTGATAGATTTGAACAGTTGATGTGAAATGGATTAGTCTAGTTGCAGTGTACAGATGGCTTTCAGAAGATCCATCATAGCAAGAATAGATAGGGGTTTCTTGTCATGATACTGACACAGCAATAGAAGAGCCTTGAAGAAAAAGAAACAGAATTTAGTAAGTTTTACAAGATGAAAATCAGTAAAATGTGATCAATTCTATTTGGAAAGAGGGAAAGGAGAGGTTTAATATGACTCAATTTTCTGAATTGAGCAATGAGGTAGAAAATAGTTATATTCAGTGGAAAGGGGAAAAAAAAGGATCAAGGTTATTATGGAATGAAAAATGAGGCCAGTTATAGAAATGTTGACTTAAACATTCCTATGCAAAGACAAGTTAATGATGCTCAGTAGGCATACGGACAACAGAGTTTCGAGAGAGAGAACAGGGTTTGTGACAAGAATAAATGAGATCACCCAGAGGAAGCATACAGTAGGAGAATAATAATGGGTTAAGTATGGAAACCGTTATGAACATCAGTGTTCAAATAACTGTTGGAGGAAAAGATTGACAAGGAGGAAATAATCATAAAAATAGGAGGAGGATCAGTATGAAATGGTATGAAAAGGTCAACCCAATAGTTACAGAGAGAGTGGTCAGCAGTCTGCAGTGATATGAGAAAAAGAAAAAAGGGGTACACAATTCTGAAAAGCATACTATTTCAGTCTTTTCTCTGAGAAAAAGAATAGAAAAATGATTTGTTAAATTGATTTAAAAAGAAATCCTCCTGGAAACTGATGTTTTTATAACAAGTAACCATTTTAATTACAGTAAACAAGCATGCAAGATTTCAAGAGAAGAGCATTGAGCATATCGTATTTCCAGCATTTTATAAGAACAAAGCATAGGACCTGAGAGATCTGAAAAAGTGTTTGCAGTGAATAAGAAAGTAGATGAGGCAAAGGCAGTGGGAATCTTTTCCCTAGATCTCAGCAAGACATTTGATAAATTGTGTAAGATGCAACTAAGGAAAAATGAAGGATTTTGAATCAATGTTATAACAAGCTAGAAAAGAAGATGAGTGGATACAGATTTATAGTAAGTGGTGATAAGTTGTGTCTGGAGGCAAGAAGCAACAGGATTCCTTTGAGCTTAATGCTATTATGCTTTTTATTTAATACTCATAAAACAATTGTCAGAAAAGAACCTCAACTGGTATTGGCACTAATTTGACCCCTGTTGGCAGCATCAATGTTGTGATTGATTGTCTAAATTAATTCCAATTAAGCTGTGTTTCTGTGTACTGGTTCATCTTACAGTATAATATTTTGCTTATTTTAAATACCATTATGGATCTTTAAAGTAACTTAGTCAATAGCTGTTCTCATTTAATAAAGAATGCAAGAATACTGATGTGTTTCCAAAGATAACAGAGGCATTTGATGAGGGTGAGTGTGATGTCCTGGGTATTTGTTTCTGGAGAAAGTAAAGGGTTTCAACTTGAAAGACTGTTTCTCAGAAGGGAAAAAAGAGAACGACTGGGCAATGATCTCAATAATCCTTTTCCAGTGAGTCTAAGCTAGAAAAGACAATGTAAGTCAAAAGGATAGAAACCAGAAAAACCAGGAAAAGTACATTGGAGAATTTCCATGAATATTCAGTTCAGTTCAGTTCAGTCACTCAGTCGTGTCCAACTCTTTGTGACCCATGAACCTCAGCATGCCAGGCCTCCCTGTCCATCACCAGCTCCCACAGTCC
>NW_011494708.1:12054111-12061707 GCF_000754665.1 Bison bison bison | reverse complement strand
TCAAATCCATGTTCATTGAGTCAGTGATGCCATCCAACCGTCTCATCCTCTATTGTCCCCTTCTCCTCCTGCCCTCAATCTTTCCCAACATCAGGGTCTTTTCAAACGAGTCAGCTATTTGCATCAGGTGGCCAAAATAATGGAGTTTTAGCTTCAACATCAGACCCTCCAATGAACAACCAGGACTGATCTTCTCTAGGATGGACTGGTTGGATCTCCTTGCAGTCCAAGGGACTCTCAAGAGTCTTCTCCAACACCACAGTTCAAAAGCATCAACTCTTTGGTGCTCTGCTTTCTTTATAGTCCAACTCTCCCATCCATACATGACCACTGGAAAAACCATAGCCTTGACTAGAAGGACCTTTGCTGACAAAATAATGTCTCTGCATTTTAATATGCTGTCTAGGTTGGTCATAACTTTCCTTCTAAAGGGTAAGCGTCTTTTAATTTCATGGCTGCAATCACCATCTGCAGTGATTTTGGAGCCCATAAAAGTAAAGTCAGCCCCTGTTTCCACTGTTTCCCCATCTATCTGCCATGAAGTGATGAGACCGGATGCCATGATCTTAGTCAGTGAAATTCAAAGTTCAGATATTTGTGTTATGAGATCAATGTCCTTTCCAATACTTTACATTTGTTTTCTGAATTTGCATCTTAAAATGTTTTAATTATTACTATATTAAGATAGCAGTCTTTATTAAATGATATGAGTCAAACAAGGTAAGGTTCCTTAAAGCTTTTCCTGCCCTTCTCTGCCATAAAACTGTAAAGGATGTTACATACACCCAACTGATTAATACATCCCAGATATGTCCTCATTTTATCTTTTCTATAATCCAATTCAGTAACTCCACTCATGCATTTTTATTTGTTCATTAGAAAGCCTGCTTTGTACTAGGGACTATTCTAAATCTTGGGAATTCAGCAATGAAAACATAAATCTCTGCAGTCATACATTTACATTTCAGTGAAAAACTAGCAAAGACACAGACACATAAAAACCTAAAATATAGTTGGTGCTAAAAAGAATGATAAATAGTTTTTAAAAAGTAATATAAGAATATTGTTGATTGGGTAGGAGGTGGTCTTGATAGTTTTAAGAACAGATAAAACCTGTTTTCTTAGGCAGTGCTTGATCAAGGCCTGTATTCAGTGAGGGTCTAAGTCATGGGACTGTCTGAGGTAAGACCTTTCCAGACAGAGGTTTACCCCCTCATCAGCCAGAATAAAGCAGAGAAGGCCAATGCATCTAGGGGGATATCATGCTGGTGTGTCTAGAGGGATACCATGCTGCTGACATGGGCACAGGGTTAATTCATGTCAGGCATGGCAAGACATAAGGACTTGGCATTTTACTCGTGTGAGAATGGAAACCATTAAATGATTTTGAGCAGGAAGTTGAGATGATTTGAATTATGGCTCTAAAGAACATTCTTCTGCTACTGTGTGACAAACTGTACATAGACAAGAATGGAAGTAGAGAGTCTAAGTTTGGGCCTCTAATGTACTAATTTTAATATATTTCCATCAACTTTACATTCAAAGTACATCCTTATTCTTCAGTTCAGTTCAGTCACTCAGTCATGTCCAACTCTTTGTGACCCCATGAATCACAGCACGCCAGGCCTCCCTGTCCATCACCAACTCCCAGAGTGCACCCAAACTCATGTGCATTGAATCAGTGATGCCATCCAGCCATCTCATCCTCTGTCGTCCCCTTCTCCTTCTGCCCCTAATCCCTCCCAGCATCAGGGTCTTTTCCAATGAGTCAACTCTTTGCATGAAGTGGCCAAAGTATTGGAGTTTCAGCCTCAGCATCAGCCCTTCCAATGAACACCCAGGACTGGTCTCCTTTAAGATGGACTGGTTGGATCTCTTTGCAGTCCAAGGGACTTGCAAGAGTCTTCTCCAGCACCACAGTTCAAAAGCATCAATTCTTCTGTGCTCAGCTTTCGTCATAGTCCAACTCTTATCGAAACCTTTACACTTACCATCTTTGCTAAAGTAACCATTAACCTTTCCCCTGAAATAAAAGCTGACTTTTTTTGATGAGGTACAAAGAGATATGGTCCTTTTGTCATCCTTATGGATGTGGAAAAGGAAAGTGAAGTCAGTCATGTCTGACTCTTTGTGACCCCATGGACTATATATAGTCCACGAGGCTCCTCTGTCCATTTTTCCAGGCAAGAGAACTGGAGTGGGTTGCCATTTCCTTCTTCAAGAATGTACCTATCGTATATGTGGTGCTTCCCTGGTGGTTCATTGATATATAGAACCCACCTGCCAATGCAAGAGTTGCACATTCAATCCCTGGGTCCATTTTCCCTGGAGGAGGAAATTCCATCCACTCCAGCATTGTTGCCTGGGAAATCCCATGTACAGAAGAGCCTGGTGGACTACATCCATGGGGTTACAAAAGAGTCGGACACGACTCAGCAACTAAAGAACAACAAAGGTCAGGCCCTGCTAAGAACAGTATGTTCTAACTTATTTTAAAAGATTTCTTTCCCTTCCTTCTACTGAAAGTATGAGAGAATTTTTCTCCAGTATTACTGTGGGAACCTAGTGGAGTTCCTGAAGGTAAATCTTGTAATATTGGGAGATTCCTTTATTACTGGGTGCCCCCAGAGTTTTTACCTCTCAAAGTTGTTCATGTGGTGCCTCCAGCAATAAGGCAATTATAGTTCAGGTTTTTCTACCTTGACCCTGGTTCCTTAGCTGTTTCTGCTCCTGAGTTTCCAGCTCAGGTAAATTGCTTTGCTGTGTTAGCTTGTCTTTCCAGTTTTGGACCCAGTGATCTGCCCTGCGTCCTCCTCTCTCTTACAAATTCAGGAAGAGTTGTTTACTTTTCATTTTGTTAAGCCTTTTCCTTATTAGGGCAGAGTGAGGACTTCCACGTTCCTTATGTGGGAACAGGTGCCAGAAGTCCCTTTTATCCACTTGACAAGGTGAGCCTCATCATTTCCAAAGAAATATTTCTAAAAATAGTCGGTGATGAAAATGTTCTAAAACTGAGTGTGGTGATGGCTGCACATGTCTGATAAAATACTTAAAATTATTAAATTGTACACTTCAAATATGTGAATTATATATTATGTGAGGGCTTACCCCATGGTTCAGATGATAAAAAATCTGCCTGCAGTGTGGAAGACCTAGGTTCAATCCCTGCGTTGTGAGGATCCACTGGAGAAGGGAATGGCTACTGCTCCAGTATTCTTGCCTGGAGAATTCCATGGACAGAGGATCCCAGCAAGTTTCAGTTCACAGGGTGACAAAGAGTCAGACACAACTGAGTGACTAACACACACACACACACACACACATACACATACATGCTATGTGAATTATATATCAATAAAGCCCTTTTAAAAAAAAGAAAATTATTTGAAAACTATTGTCAGCAGTGAAAATTTTTATATCTTCTACCTGTAAGTTTTTTTATTCCATCTTAGTCATTTGGTTATAGCAACTTTTGAGGAGAGGTTTATAAATGAACTTATGATTAACAATAGGAAGATATATGATTTTTGGATGAAATAATAAAATTCATGAAGTCTGTTATGTCTAGGTTGTCTAAACATTTTTTATCCCTATCTACACAGTGCGGTTTTTGCCTCTGTACATCATGTCCTCAATCAGACAGCTCACCTTGAACCAGTCCGTCTCTCCCCATTCTTCAGGTCCCAGTTTGTAAACTATCCTCCTCCATGGCACTGACCTCTGTGCAGAACTCATCATTCACTTTCGCATGTACATGATATTCTCACAATTATCTGATTACACAATTATCTGATTACACAATTATCTGATTACACAAACAGATAAAATATTGTTTTCATTCCAATAAATGTGTATTTATATATAATTATTTTTATCTTATGTATTAGCTACAATAAAAAAAATTAGAAGCTATAGTTCCAAAAGACTTCTTAATATCTTGAAAATTTTAACCCATTTCCTGTTGGATCTGACTAGATTATGACTTACCCTGTGATTTCATATATAGTAGGCTTGAACACACAACACAGGCCTTTATCAGATATATAAAAAGTGTCAACTCTGCTTTTTCCTGTTCTTCCAGTTGTGTGTCAATAACTACAATTTCCTTAATCCAAAATGTCCTTGGAAATTATTTTTTATGTCTCTTGCCTGTACTATAATTGGTTTTGTTTGTTTGCTTATTAGTTTTGTTTTGTATTACTTTAATTTGGAAGTGGCCAGGAATCTCAGTGTGCTGAGGAAAAGGACACATGAGAGCAAACTGCACACTCTCTACTCTGCCCTTAGATTAACCTGCATATGAACAGATGTCATGTAAAACTCAGAGTATTATTAAAGGTTCATTTCTTTGTTAGCAAACACATATGGATTACAACATTTTCTCTGTCACAACACATTGTTTTTTGTTCCCTGAAGTCTGAGAACCCTACTTTGCATCCCTCTTTTTACTACTTTCTACCAATATGTACATTGCTTTAGATTTTTTTTTATATAGATTAAACTCATAATTGAGTTATAGACAAAAGATGGTTTTCTAGCTACACTCATGGTCTAGTGAGCTTCTCATTTTTCATAAGAAGATTGAAGTCTTATCACCACATAGCTACCCATTTGGTAAAGCCTATGGCTATGTAGTTAGTGACCATACAGTATTGGTCCACTTAATCTACTCAATACATGAGTATTGCTGTGAACACAGTGCCAGTCAAGACATCTTTAGTCATTGAAAGAAATAATATTTTGAGTGGTTTTCTAAAGGAAGCACTTTTTTTAAAAAATACAAAGTTATTTATTTTAATTGGAGGCTAATTACTTTACAATATTATAGTGGTTTTGCCATACATTGACATGGATCCACCACGGGTATACATGTGTTCCCTATCCTGAACCCCCCTCCACCTCTCTCCCCATCCCATCCCTCTGGGTCATTCCAATGCACCAGCCCTGAGCACCCTGTCTCATGCATCAAACCTGGACTGGCGATCCATTCACATATGATAATATACGTGTTTCAATGCCACTCTCCCAAATCATCCCACCCTTGCCCTCTCCCACAGAGTCCAAAAGACTGTTTTAAGCACTTTTGAAAGTATATGCTGAGTTCCTCCACCTGCCACTTAAATCTACTTAGTTCTTTATCTGTTATGAGTGTATTTCTAGATAATGTTTATCACACTAAATATTTGATCCAAAGCATATGGAGTGAAGGGGAAATGAGAGTTCCTTTAAAGCCTTGGAAGGAGAACAGTTGAGCTTATTTTAGGCCACAACCCACCTTGGTTGTGTTGGTTATTCTAATTGTACAACCATTTTATCACATGTAATTGATCCCATTTCCTTCTCTTTGTGATCTCTGCTAGAAATGTCAGTGTTAATTTTCATCTCATATTGAGAAAATAGAGTCAATAAAGTTCATGCACTTTATTGTTCAAACCTCCCTCTTGATTTTCAACTTATTTTTCTGTTTGTTCTACTTGAGGCCTTTTAGTTTCTTAGTTAATCTTGATGTCCTCTTTATCTTTTATTCTTTTGATCTCCTTTTAATTTTTTGCTTCATCTTAAGTTAAATATATTACCTAAAATATCATTATAACATTATTTGGAATAGCACATGGTATGCATACATATTTGTCAAAATATTTTATAAAATCCCATTAGACTGTTGCCTCTGACATAAGATGCTTATATTTTCAGCATTTCCACATGAAAATTGTAATTGCATAATATGACATGGTAGCACATATTTGATTTTTTAAGGAGTTAACATAATAAGCAATGGGTTATGTTATTGTAAATTTCTTAAGTATGTTGAATAAATGTTGAAGTCTTTGAAGATTTCTGAAATGTTGAAGTCTGTAATTTCTATATTTTTCTACACTGCATTTTCCCAACAAATACAAGTAAACCTTTATTACCTTTTATTGTGATTATAAAACTACCAGAACTTCTTTGGAGAAAATTAGGTAAATAGTGAAAATTATAAAGAACAAAGTGACAATAATTCAGTTCAGGTCAGTTCAGTCACTCAGTTGTATATGCGGTTGGAGGTGTGCTGTGGAGACCCCATTTCTCAGGTCACTGGAACTTGATGGACACCTGAAAAAATCCCCTAATACAGTATGAGTAGCAACTTGACAAATGCAGCAATAGAGTTGATAGAGAAGAGTCAGTTCAGTTGCTCAGTTGTGTCTGACTTTTCGACCCCATGAACTGCAGCACGCCAGGCTTTCCTATTCATCACCAATTCCCAGAGCTTGTTCAAACTCATGTCCATCGAGTCAGTGATGCCATCCAACCATCTCATACTGTGTCATCCCCTTTTCTTCCTGCCTTCAATCTTTCCCAGTATCATGGTCTTTTCCAATGAGTCAGTTCTTTGCATCAGGTGGCCAAAGTAGTGGAATTTCAGCTCCAGCATCAGCTCTTCCAATGAATATTCAGGATTGATTTCCTTTAGGATGGACTGGTTGGATCTCCTTGCAGTCCTAGGAACTCTCAAGAGTCTTCTCCAACACCACAGTTCAAAAGCATCAATTCTTCAGTGCTCTGCTTTCTTCATGGTCTAACTCTCACATCCATACATGACTATTAGAAAAACCATAGCTTTGACTAGATGGACCTTTGTTGGCAAAATAATGACTCTGCTTTTTAATATATTTTCTAGGTTTGTCATAGCTTTTTTCCCAAGGAGCAAGGATTTTTTTTTAATTGTATGACTGCAGTCACCATCTGCAGTGATTTTAAAGCCCAAGAAAATAAAATCTGTCACTGTTTCCATTTTTTCCCCATCTATTTGCCCTGAAGTGATGGAACCAGATGTCATGATCTTGTGCTGGCATAAGTCCTTTTGAAGGAAGACTTACTTCTATCATAGTTTGACCTCAGGCTAACAGGAAACACAGACCCACCCATCAATGAAAATTGGATTAAAGACTTACTGAGCAAGGCCACACCCACCAGAACAAGACCCAGATTCCCCCACAGCCAGTCCCTCCCATCAGGAAGCTTCCACAAGCCTCTTTTCCTTATCTATCAGGGCAAATAGAATAAAAGCCACAATCACAGAAAACTAACCAAACTGATCACATGGATCACAGCCTTTTCTAACTCAATGAAGCTATGAGCCATGTCATGTAGGGCCACCCAAGATGGAATGGTCATGGTGGAGAGTTCTGACAAAACATGGTCCACTGGAGAAGGTAGTGGTAACCCATTTCAGTATTCTTGCCTTGAGAAACTCATGAACAGTATGAAAAAGCAAAAAGATATAACGCTGAAAGGTGAACTCCCCAGGTTGGTAGATGCCCAATATGCTACCGGAAAAGGGTGGAGAAATAACTCCATAAAGAATGAAGAGACAGAGCCAAAGCAAAAACAACACCCAGTTGTGGATGTGACTGGTGATGGAAGTAAAGTCCAATACTGTAAAGAACAAGATTGCATAGGAACCTGGAATGTTAGGTCCATCAGTTCAGTTCAGTTCAGTCGCTCAGTCATGTCCAACTCTTTGTAACCCCATGAACGCAGCACGCCAGGCCTCCCTGTCCACCACCAACTCCCGGAGTTCACTCAGACTCACGTCCATCGAGTCAGTGA
>NW_011494708.1:12048898-12054011 GCF_000754665.1 Bison bison bison | reverse complement strand
CCCCTTCTCCTCCTGCCCCCAGCCCCTCCCAGCATCAGAGTCTTTTCCAATGAGTCAACTCTTCCCATGAGGTGGCCAAAGTACTGGAGTTTCAGCTTTAGCATCATTCCTTCCAAAGAAATCCCAGGGCTGATCTCCTTCAGAATGGACTGGTTGGATGCCCCACCACTAATGCCAAAGAAGCTGAAGTTGAATGGTTCTATGATGACTTACTAGACCTTCTGGAACTAAGACCAAAAAACAATGTCTTTTTCATCATAGGGGATTGGAATGCAAAAGTAGGAAGTCAAGAAACACCTGGAGTAACAGGCAAGCTTGGCATTGGAGCACAAAATTAAGCAGGGCAAAAGCTAACAATTTTGCCAAGAGAATGCACTAATCATAGCATACACCTGCTTCCAACAACACAGGGGAAGACTCTATATATGAACATCACCAGGCGGTCAATACCGAAATCTGATTATATTCTTTGAAGCCAAAGATGGAGAAGCTCTATACAGGCAGCAAAAACAAGACTGGGAGCTGACTGTGGTGCAGATCATGAACTCCTTATTGCCAACTTCAGACTTAAATTGAAGAAAGTAGGGAAAACCACTAGACCATTCAGATATGATCTAAATCAAATCCCTTATGATTATACAGTAGAAATGACAAATAGATTCAATGGATTGGATCTGATAGACAGAGTGCCTGAAGAACTATGGATGGAGGTTTATGACATTGTACAGGAAGACGGTGGTGATCAAAACCATCCCCATGAAAAAGAAATGCAAAAAGGCAAAATGGTTGTCCAAGGAGGGCTTACAAATAGCTATGAAAAGAAGAAAAGTGAAAGGTAAAGGAGAAAAGCAAAGATATATCCATCTGAAAGCAGAGTTCCAAAGAACAGTAAGGAGAGATAAGAAAGCCTTCCTTAGTTATCAATGCAATGAAATAGAGGAAAACAATAGATTAGGAAAGACTAGAGATCTCTTCATAAAAATTAGAGATAGCAAGGAAACATTTCATGCAAAATTGGGCACAATAAAGGACAGAAATGGTATGGACCTAAGAGAAGCAGAAGATATTAAGAAGAGGTGGCAAGAATACACAGAAGAACTATACAAAAAATATTTTAATAACCCAGATAATCACGATTGTCTTATCACTCACCTAGAGACAGGCATCCTGGAATGTGAAGTCAAGTGGGTCTTAGGATGCATCACTACTAACAAAGCTAGTGCAAGTGGTGGGATTCCAACTGAGCTATTTCAAATCCTAAAAGATGATGCTGTGAAAGTGCTACACTCAATCTGCCAGCAAACTTGGAAAAGTCAGCAGTGACCACAGGACTGGAAAAGGTCAGTTTTCATTCCAATCCCAAAGAAAGACAATAATTATTGTATATTTATATGTATGCTCAGCCAGTGAAAATCTCTCTGATTTTCTCACACATGAACATATGCATACACTGTTATATCTGTACTGACACCTTTTTAAAATATCTATGGTTTACAGTACAAAATGTGTCACTCTCTGAATCATCAATTAACCCTAAGGTTGCAAAGAGACACCAGTCTTTCCCTATACATAATAATATATCTTCCTATCACATTTCTAGTTTGGTCAAGACAAGCACACCTACTCAGAAGGAGGAAGGAAGGATGAGGGCAGGGAGGAAGTTATGCATTTTTAACAAGGGATCTGCTATGTAATTTATTCTGACAAATGCAATACTGAGTCTTCTAGAATTTTGCAAGAAAGGCATTTAGCCCAGTCAGCACGGCTGTAAATTTCTAAACATCAGCTAGACAGAATTGAATTCAATCTTTTATGTGCCTTGGGATACATCCAACACATTTCAAATTTTCCTCAGAAATCCTGCTGACTTGGAGCAGGTGTGTCTTAAAATAACAAGAACTCATCAAGGCATGATTGTTATCATTCTGATGGCTTCATCTTAACTTCTTCCTGTTGTGTACACCTGGTCACATAAGCACTGTGCATTCTTTGGAGTATGCAACAGGCAACCCCAGGGAAATATTTGTTTGTTTGTTTTGTTTTGTTGGAGATGAAAAGAGATTGTTGTATTAATGACTGATGATGGACATTGACAGTAGAACTGAGCTAAAAGGAGTTTTCAGAAGGAGCCCATCTGTGCTTAGCTTGCTGTAACCTCTTCAGTTAAGTTTCTTTTTAGAATAACAGGTGTGGATTTGCTCTATATAGAGAGCTCTCCTAAGCCCTGTTCTCATGACTAAGTATATAATTCTTTTCTTTTAAATTGAAACACATAAAGATCTACTCAGAATGAACATCTAAGTTGTTATTGACAACTGTTTATTTTGTCATTCTGATTTTAAATTAGGTAAGAAGCTTTTCATTATTCTTTAATCATGACATGAAATTGATTAAGTGCAATAGCAAGTGTTGAAAAACAAAATCTTCTTATGAAAAGATACAATTTTTACTTGAATTGCTTTCTTTATAAAGAAAATATATATAAAATATGTCTAAAACATAATAAAACCATAATTTTATTACACAAAACAACTTAGAACAGTGTATTCACATGGAATCTATAATTAAATATGAATTCGAGTAAGATGTTATTTCATTGGATTTATAGATATATCAGAGATAATGAAACAAATTCAGAGAATTTTATCTCTATAAAGTAAAACACTTTAATCCTGTTTTCACAGTTTTTCCCTACTTTGTTGATCTAAACTAATTTGAACCTTCTGTTTCAAAACAATAAAAAAGTCATATATAAATACTTTTTTAGATTGAACATTCTTTACATTCCAGTCATTTAATTTCAACTGATCTCATGTTTGTGCGTTGTGTGTGTTGACAACAAACATGTAGTAAGCAAATAACTTCAAACCCAGTCTAACCACTTTAGGAACAAATTAGAGTAATTCAACAAAATAATAATATAAAAGTGAAATATCATTTTATTTATATAATACATGCCAACATGGAAACAGTGAGAGACTTTTTTTGGCGGGGACTCCAAAATCACTGCAGATGGTGACCGCAGCCATGACATTAAAAAAATTGCTCCTTGGAAGAAAAGTTATGACCAACCTAGACAGCATACTAAAAAGAAGAGACATTACTTTGCTGACAAAGGTCCATTCAGTCAAAGCTATGGTTTTTCCAGTAGTCATGTATGGATGTAAGAGTTGGACTATAAAGAGAGCTGAGTACTGAAGAATTGATGCTTTTGAACTGTGGTGTTGGAGAAGACCCTTAAGAGTCCTTTGGACTGCAAGGAGATCCAACCAGTCTATCCTAAAGGAAATCAGTCCTGGGTGTCCATTGGTAGGACTGATGTTGAAGCTGAAACTTCAATAATTTGGCCACCTGATGTGAAGAACTGACTCCTTGGAAAAGACCATGATGCTGGAAAAGATTGAAGGCGAGAGGAGAAGGGGGCAACAGAGGATGAGATGGTTGGATAGCATCACCAACTAGATGGACATGAGTTTGCACAAGCTTTGGGAATTGGTGATAGACAAGGAAGCCTGGCATTCTGCAATCCATGGGGTCGCAAAGAGTCGGACACGACTCAACGACTAAACTTAACTGAACTGATGGTCAGTGAATTAAAGAGCTGGTTTAATAAAGGTAGAAATTGATATTATATTTTATGTTAACTTGATCATTATTTTGGCATTGAAAAGAAATTCCTTTTAATACATTTATCAAACTTCTGGTTTATTAAAGGTAGAAATTGATATTATATTTCATGTTGATGATCAATGTTTTGGCAGTGGAAAGAAACTCCCTTTAATACATTAACTCCCTTTAATACATTAACTCCCTTTAATACAGGAAGAATAGTACATCTTACTTTAGGATCTACCAACATTGATTAAAATGGTTAAGTCACTCTATAGTTACATCAAAATTGAATAGAACATTTCCTGGTAGTCAATTCAAATGAAATTTTGTCTTACTAAACATGGTAGGTGATAAGATAAAAAATCTTAAAAAGCCAACGTTCCAAATTATGTCTTGTACATCAA
Organism: Bison bison bison; assembly: GCF_000754665.1. Lineage (NCBI taxonomy): Eukaryota > Metazoa > Chordata > Mammalia > Artiodactyla > Bovidae > Bison > Bison bison. The sequence goes on along the minus strand of NW_011494708.1, from coordinate 12,049,995 downwards.
TTGCATGAGTCCATGGCATGTACTCTGTTTTTCTTTGACTTCTTTCAATGTATTTTACAATTATTTTGAGATAAATAGATACTGTACAGGTGTTGATAACTTATTCCTTTTAATTGCTGATCAGTATCCCATTTGTGTATCCATAGAAATGTGTATTTATCCATTCACTTATTGATAGACTTTTGGGTGGTTTTCAGTTTGAGGATATTATAGCTACTATACACAATCTTTTATGGACATATGCTTTCACTCCTCTTGTTTAATACATGGGAGTGCAATAGCTGGGTCATATGGTTCCTGTAGGTTTAGCTTTATTTTAAGCTGAAAACTGCTCTGCCAAAATAGATGTATCACTTACATTCTCACCAGTAGTGATGATGTAGAGTTCCATTTTTTTTTCACAAATTGCTAACTTTTGTTATTGTCATAATTTTTAAAATTTTATTTTTTCTCTTAGATAATTAGTAATATTTAATTATAGTTTTGGTAAAGCTGAGTAATGAGAACTAATGTCATTGAATATCTTTTCTTACTAGGCATTATATAGCTTTTCTTTTTGAATGGCTTTTCCTTTTCATTTATGGGTTCATTTATTGATTTATCTTAGCATTGACATATAAGTGGATGTGTGTTAAATTGCTTCAGTCATGTCCAACTCTTTGAAACCCCATGGACTGTAACCTGCAAGGCTCTTCTGTCTCTGGGACTCTCCAGGCAAGAATACTAGAGCAGGTTACCATATATAAGTTCAGTGCAGTTCAGTCCAGTCACTCAGTCGTGTCCAACTCTTTGTGACCCCATGAACACAGCATTCCAGGCCTCCCTGTCCATCACCAACTCCCAGAGTTTACCCAAACTCACGTCCATTGAGTTGGTGATGCCATCTAACCATCTAATCTTCTGTTATCCCCTTCTCCTCTTGCCTTCAAACTTTCCCTGCATCAGTCTTTTCAAATGAGTCAGTTCTTCACATCAGATGGCCAATATATTGGTGTTTCAGCTTCAACATCAGTCCTTCCAATGAACACCCAGGACTGATTTCCTTTAGGATGGACTGGTTGGATCTTCTTGCAGTCCAAGGGATTCTCAAGAGTCTT
>NW_011494708.1:12048421-12048798 GCF_000754665.1 Bison bison bison | reverse complement strand
GGGCGCAGAGCTGGAGCTCCGCCGGTGTGGAAGCTCACTCGGTCCTTCCCAGTAACAGGCTTGCAAGCACCCGCCGGCAGCCGGCCTCCTCTCTCCCGCGTTCCGGGCATTGGGCTCCAATCTGGGGCCAAAGTACTGCCCGGAGCTCACTGATCATGGGCTGGTTCCCCTGCGCTGCGGCTGTGCTAGGGAGCCCAAACGCACAGGGGAAGCCCGCACAGCACATCCACCTGCCTCTAGGCGGGAGGACAGCTCCAGGGAAGGCCCGGTCTGGCAGGCGCTTTCTGGGCACAAACGGAGCGACACTCTGGCTGTGGAGCTGCCCTCCCCAAGCCCAGGGGCCACCGGGACCCTGACTTCCCTCCGTGCGGCGCTTA
>NW_011494708.1:12043624-12048321 GCF_000754665.1 Bison bison bison | reverse complement strand
CAACATCAGTCCTTCCAATGAACACCCAGGACTGATTTCCTTTAGGATGGACTGGTTGGATCTTCTTGCAGTCCAAGGGATTCTCAAGAGTCTTCTCTGACACCACAGTTCATAAGCATCAATTCTGCACTCAGCTTTCTTTATAGTCCAACTCTCACATCCATACATGACTACTGGAAAAACCATAGCCTTGACTAGATGGACCTTTGTTGGCAAAGTAATGTCTCTGCTTTTGATTATGCTATCTAGGTTGGTCATAACTTTCCTTCCAAGGAGTAAGCGTCTTTTAATTTCATGGCTGCAGTCACCATCTGCAGTGATTTGGGAGCCCCCAAAAATAAAGTCAGCCACTGTTTCCCTATCTACTTGCCATCAAGTGATGGGACCAGATGCCATGATATTAGTTTTCTGAATGTTGAGCTTTAAGCCAACTTTTTCACTCTGCTCTTTTACTTTCATCAAGAGGCTTTTTAGTTCCTCTTCACTTTCTGCCATAAGGGTGGTGTCATCTGCATATCTGAGGTTATTGATATTTCTCCCAGCAATCTTAATTCCATCTTGTGCTTCATCCAGCCCATTGTTTCTCATGATGTACTCTGCATAGAAGTTAAATAAGCAGGGTGACAATATACAGCCTTGATGTACTCCTTTTTCTATTTGGAACCAGTCTGTTGTTCCATGGCCAGTTCTAACTGTTGCTTCCTGACCTGCATACAGATTTATCAAGAGGCAGGTCAGGTGGTCTGATATTCCCATCTCTTTCAGAATTTTCCACAGTTTATTGTGATCCACACAGTCAAGGCTTTGGCATAGTCAATAAATCAGAAATAGATGTTTTTCTGGAACTCTCTTACTTTTTCAATAAGCCAACAGATGTTGGCAATTTGATCTCTGGTTCCTCTGCCTTTTCTATAACCAGCTTGAACATCTGGAAGTTTATGGTTCACATACTACTGAAGCCTGGCTTGGAGAATTTTAAGCATTATTTTACTAGCGTGTGAGATGAGTGCAATTGTGTGGTAGTTTGAGCATTCTTTGACATTGCCTTTCTTTGGGATTGGAATGAAAACTGCCCTTTTCCAGGCCTGTGGCCACTGCTGAGTTTTCCAAATATGCTGACATATTGAGTGCAGCACTTTCACAGCATCATTTTTTAGGATTTGAAATAGCTCAACTGGAATTCCATCACCTCCACTAGCTTTGTTCATAGTGATGCTTACTTGACTTCACATTCCAGGATGTCTGTCTCTAGGTGAGTGATCACACCGTCATGATTATCTGGGTTGTGAAGGTCTTTTTTGTATAGTTGTTGTTTATTTCCAATATATAAGCAGTAATAGTTTATTTCTGTATATAAGTAGTTCTTTATTTCCAATAAGGTCATTTATCAGATATATTCTGCAAACATTTCCCAAAATTTTATTGTTTATTTTTCTGTTTTCTTAACTTCTGAGGAGCAGAAATTTTTAATTTGGAAAAAATCATTTTACTGAGTTTTATTTTATAATTTATACTTTATTTCCTATTTAAGAGCCCTTGAACTAAATCACGTTTGTATCTATTAAGAATCTATAATTTTAAATTTCATATTGATTTTTATGATACATTGCAAGTTGATTTGTATATACTAAAAACAAAAGGTGCATTCGTGTTTTTACACATAGATATCCCATTAGTTCAGCACCATTTGTTAAAATGGCTATTTTCTATTACCTGCCACCTCCGTCAAAATTCAGTAGGCCATATGTGCTTTTGTTTATTTATTGGACTCATTTTTTTTTCTGTTTCACTGACCTATATATCCATATCGACTACATTCTTTTGATTAATATAGTACCAAACAGTAACTTTTGAAAGTAGACATTTAAATTGCCAACACGTACAGTGGCATGCCTTAAAGAGCAGGGCAGATACACAAACTGGTCTGAAAGTGGCTTCACAGAGCAAGTTGGAGCAAATGCTTAGAATTTGTCTGTGGTGAATGTTACCTCTCCAGACCAGGTATTATGTGGTTTAAACTTTCCTCCAGAACCAAAAGAGCAAGCAAACCGGCCATCCTTTCAGCTTTCCCTGATGTGTGCCAAGAGGAGAGAGAGTGAAGTGGGGCTTGAAGGCTGTCCCAAGTTAAACACATAAATGAAGAGACAGATTCTTTATTACTGCATTATAATCTCTATTATAAATTGGGCAAGTCCTCTCAACAGAAATTTATTTCAACAGTCAGTATGTTGTGTTCCTCATTTTATTACATTGAATATTTTTGTTTCATTCCATGTGGGTCTCACCTTAGTACCCAGACTTTAGGGTTTTATAACATGAAGTGCTATACTGAAAACTTTACGGAAAGTTGAACTAATTACTACTTTTTTATAATATGTATCTTTTATAATTTAGAGGAGATAATTAGATCTGTCAAGTATTTTAAGTCTATGTTTTGTCTGACAACTGAAAATGAAGCACTTTTTCATGGTAAATAACTGAACCTTTAATCAGAATATTTTTGCTGTTTGAAATTTAATACCAACAAGCTATATGACCTTAATCAAGATTAGTTTACATATAGGATGTGTTCTTTATTTGAGAACTTCTGACTTGAGGGAAAACTATACAAATTTAGTAAAAGTTTATATTTATTAAAATTTAATGACTGTATGCCCAATTCATAGACCTAAGACTTTGAAACAACGAGAGGGAAATTAATATGTTTTCTTTGGTTATTTTTAGAAATACTCCAGTGAATAATTTGGAGCGAACATAACATGATTTTCAGAAAGTAGGACATATGATGCAGCAAGTAATTATAGACAGGTTAAACATTCATTACCTATGGGAAAAAAACAGTAAAAACTACCTTCTAAGCTGTTTTGAAGAAATAGCTCAGAAAGATGATCTAATTAGAAGTGATCAAAACGGATTGCTCAGAGTGGAAAGATAGTGCTTTAAATTTTGTTATCATTATTTTATATTAAAAAACACAAAATGATGGTTATTTTCTTTTTTTCTTTTTTTTAATTTTATTTTTTAACTTTACAATATTGTATTGGTTTTGCCATATATCAAAATGAATCTGCCACAGGTATACATGTATTCCCCATCCTGAAGCCTCCTCCCTCCTCCCTCCCCATTTTCATTGTTGAGTATTTAAAAATATTTTGAAAAATATCAGGTAAAAATCTGCTTAAGTACAAATGAGAAAAATGAATTAAGAATAAGAGAAGAGCACTTTGTATTTTTGGTTTTGATTATTGCCACAGAACAATTTCAATGATTTGATGAGTATACAGTAGCAAAAATGTCAGAAATCTGCCAAAATTATTAGAATTAATGGCATTTAATTTAAGGACTAAATTTTTCAGTTGATTTTTCTAATACATAGATTCTGGTGTAATAAGGAAAACATAGAGTGATAAACTTAGGGCAGATACAAAATAGAAAATGTGTGCTAACCTGGTGGGCTGCCGTTTATGGGGTCGCACAGCGTCGGACACGACTGAAGCGACTTAGCAGCAGCAGCAGCTAACCAATAAAGGAAATATATACAATTGGTGTTAATTTCCTTGTTCCCCTCCAAACACTTAACAGCTCAGCTATTCTGTAAAACATTGCAACTATAAAGATCACTTTTTCACAGTGAGTATGTATGAAGGGCTTTCTTGGTGGCTCAGCGGTAAAGAATCCTTCTGTCAATTTGCAAGAAGCAGGTTTGATCCCTGGGTGGGGAAAATCCCCTGGAGAAGGGAATGGCAACCCACTCCAGTATTCTTGACTAAGAAATCCCATGGACAGTGGAGCCTGGCAAGCTGTAGTCCAGAAGGTCACAAAATAGTTGGACACAATTTAGTGACTAAACAATAGTAAGGAATTTTATGATAACCTGGTACAACAATATGGCCATTCAGTTCAGTTCAGTTCAGTTCAGTCACTCAGTCATGTCCGACTCTTTGCAACCCCATGAATCGCAGCACGCCAGGCCTCCCTGTCCATCACCATCTCCCGGAGTTCACTCAAACTCATGTCCATCGAGTCAGTGATGCCATCCAGCCATTTCATCCTCTGTCGTCCCCTTTTCCTCCTGCCCCCAATCCCTCCCAGCATCAGAGTCTTTTCCAATGAGTCAACTCTTTGCATGAGGTGGCCAAAGTACTGCAGGTCAGGAAGCAACAGTTAGAACTGGACATAGAACAACAGACTGGTTCCAAATAGAAAAAGGAGTACATCAAGGCTGTATATTGTCACCCTGCTTATTTAACTTATATGCAGAGTACATCATGAGAAACGCTGGGCTGGAAGAAGCACAAGCTGGAATCAAGATTGCCGGTAGAAATAGCAATAACCTCAGATATGCAGATGACACCACCCTTATGGCAGAAAGTGAAGAGGAACTAAAAAGCCTCTCAGTGAAAGTGAAAGAGCAGAGTGAAAAAGTTGGCTTAAAGCTCAACATTCAGAAAGCGAAGATCATGGCATCCGGTCCCAACACTTCATGGCAAATAGATGGAGAAAAAGTGGAAACAGTGTCAGACTTTATCTTTTTGGGCTCCCAAATCACTGCAGATGGTGACTGCAGCCATGAAATTAAAAGACGCTTACTCCATGGAAGGAATGTTATGACCAACCTAGATAGCATATTCAAAAGCAGAGACATTACTTTGCCAACAAAGGTCTGTCTAGTCAAGGCTATGGTTTTTCCAGCTGTC
>NW_011494708.1:12037065-12043470 GCF_000754665.1 Bison bison bison | reverse complement strand
TACCATTCTGAGTTATTCTGAGTTATTCTTATCTATCAGTTCCATCTGTAGGTAACTGAATTAAAGGGGGAAATGTATGATAAAAATAGGAATTACAGTGAATTTATGATGGAAAGCTTGATGCTGGCTCCAGACAGAATAGGAAACTTTTTTCCAAAACAATACAAAAACTAGTTATGGTTATTACAATGGTTACAGTGTCCTGTTTAATGTTAACATTTCATTTAAAATGAAGTGAAAGAAAAGCTAATTGCTCCAGTGAGTAAAATTGCTGTTTAGTTCTCCCCAGGAGGGAGCAAAGCAATGGATGTAAATAAAGAGGGACACAATCACAGCCCTCAGATATGTGAAATATAAGTTTCCTCCAGGGGCCCCTCTTTTGTACCTGAAAACCTAAGGCTACTCGGTCTTGAGTTCACCATGGGGGCACTTAAAAAATGTGACGAGTACTTACTAATAGGTCTTATGGGGATGTTCATCTGCTTAGGATTTAAGAAAACAGTGAAAGATAATCACTAAGTATCCATAAGAGGTATGTTTTCCAATCCATTACCTGTGATTTTCTTCATAATTGCAAAATCATCTCTGCAATGTAGGTCAGTTAAGTGGATTTCTGATGATCAGATAAAGCACTGGAAAACTGAATGTAGAAACCTTGAAAATTGAAGAGAAAGTGTGATTTTCTTCTTTTTTTTTTGTCTTTCTTTAACTGAATACATTGCTTCACTTAAAGATAAAAAGCCTACATTGGAGGTTATTTCACTCTCTTAAATCAAAGTAATTTAATCAAAATAATGAGATAACCTTCTCCAAGGGTAGTTATTTTTCTTAATAATTATAATAACCTACATTTATTGATTGACTTCTTGCTACATATCTACACTCTTATTAAGCCAAACACCACCATGAAATAAGTTCTATGTTTATCCCCAGTATACAGCTAAGTAAATTAGGATTCCAAGAAGTTAAGCTCCTTTCCAAAGCCAAACAGTTTGTAAATGATAAAACCTGGAGTCAAATTTAGCAAATTTACCAAGTCTAGGTTTTTCACAGCCTGACTTCTCTACCAATGCTTTAACCCAGTCCATTTAACTAACTTGTATCAAAAATGTTTAAGGTTTATGCTAAATTAAGAAACTGTTTACTTTTCAATTAGCCAATAATAAGCTGTATTTAGTTAAAATATTGGGCTTCCCTGGTGGCTCAGCTGGTAAAGAATCCACCTGCAATGTAGGAGACCTGGGTTCAATTCCTAGAGAAGAAAATGATTACCTACTCTAGTATTCTTGCCTGGAGAATCCCCATGGACAGAGGAGCCTGGAGGGATACAGTCCATGGGGTCGCAAAGCCTCGGACATGACTGAGTGACTAAGCACAGTACATCACATATCTTAAAAAAATGGTTAAATTCTGTTCAGTATTGTAAAGATAGCATTTTCTGCATATTGATTTGTACATTCAATGTAAATTCGGCCAAAGACAACAGGTGGGTGTGTGTGTGTGTGTGTGTGTGTGTGTGTGTGTGTGACTGAGAAGCTGGTTTAAAAATATGTTTGAAAATCAAGCCAAAAAGATAATTTATATAAGAAGAACAGATTTGGAGGGCTTACATGACCACATTTCGAGCATGACTAAGTGATTATACAAACAATTAAAATATAGAGAAATCAACTGGTTAAATAAACATGACTATCAGTAGTGCCAGTCCTTCTTTATATAAAAAAGTGCAATATGATTTCTTAATAAATCCTTGTATTTTATTTAATTAACATCACATTGGACATTACTTGAATTTTAGAACTGCCTCTTAACTGTTTACAGAGCCAAATATTCCATAAAAATTCTACAGTCATTTTAAAATTTGTTCCTTCTTCCATTTCTCATTCGCAGATATGTGTCAAACATACTGCTTCAATTATCTTCAAAGGTGGTGATGAAATAAATTAGGTTATGTCTTGTGGTGGTTTCTAAAGTGTGCCCCAAAATTATTTGGCATGCCTGCATTTAAAATGTGGACACTAACTTCCTTCAGCTTGAATGTGGGCTGGCCTGAGTGTTGCTAAATAAAAAGATAGAAATGGCAGTGAGTGGTTTTCAAGGCCAGGATATAAAAGAATGCTACTCTTGTTCTCTTTCCTGATTCTTTACTCTGTCAGCCCACCACCCTAAGGACACTCAAAAAACTCATAGGAGACGTCATATGGAACTAAACTGAAAATCTTACCAACACAAACTTGCCAGCCATGTCTGTGAGTCATCGTCGAGACAAATCCTCCATTTTGTTTATCTCCCTGCTGACAATTTAATGACAACCTTAGGCTTCCCTGGTGGCTCAGTCAGTAAAGAGTCTGCCCGCAATGCAGGACACCTGGGTTCGATCCCTGGGTTGGGAAGATCCCCTGGAGAAGGAAATGGCAACCCACTCCAGTATCCTTGCCTGGAGAATTCCATAGACAGAGGAGCCTGGTGGGCCAGAGTCAATAGGGTCACAGAGTCAGACACGACTGATGAACTTTTTATGAGAAACTCTGAGACAGGACTTCTCAGCTAAACTGCCTGAACCACAGGAACTATGAGATTCTACATACTTAATATGGTTTAAACCTCTAAGGTGGAAAGTTGAATTTTAAAGCAACTATTGATAATTAATAAATGTCTGTTCTCAACTCTTTAGGATTTTTCTGGGGATTTATCAGCAGGTATAAAAACAATCATTATTTTAGAAAATTGGCCATCATTTTATGAGAACTGGCTTTAAATATTGTTGAATAGTTATAGGCTTATAACCATATAATTTTGCATTGTGCAACTGCTTAAAAAAATAAGGTTTAATAATGATCAAATTCCTGGTGGATCAGTTGGTAAAGAATCCACCTGCAATGCAGGAGACCCAGGTTTAATCCCTGGAAGAATCCGCCTGCAATATAGGCGACCCAGGTTAAATCCTTGGGTGGGGAAGAGCTCCTGCAGAAGAAAATAGCAAGCCACTCCAGTATTCTTGCCTGGAAAATCCCATGGACTGAGGAGCCTGGTAGGCTACAGTCCATGGGGTGGCAAAGAGTCAGACACGACTGAGCGACTTCATTGATACTGCAATATTATAATTTTTATGAATTCATTTTTCATCAAAAAGTATATAGTCTTAATAAAAACTGGCAAATCAATATTGCTTTAAAAAATGCACATAAAACATACCTGAAAATTGCCCTATTTTGTCTTATATTTCCTTTGTTTCTCAAAATGCTATGGATTTTAACAGTTTAGTCTTTAGAAAACTAGAAGACAGGTTTCATGCAAATCAGTTGGCTCACATATTCTAAAGTAGACTTCTGAATATTCAGAAGTACTGGAAGAAACATTTAATAATGTTTTTATAAGTGTGCTTTCTCTCTCTCTATATATATATATACATATATATTCACATATTATATATATAGCATACTATGAAAAATCATGCTATGAAATGTCAAAAGCCTGTAGGAAATGCAATGTGCTATTATTTATTTTTAATACTGCTACTGTGTATAGGTATTATTTTAAAATGAACCATTTATGTTAACTACTATTGCATACCAGAACCACCTTCAAATGAGCTTTTTAAAAATATTTTATTTTTACCTCTCAGGATTCTGTGTACTTTCTAATTTCTTCTGGGTGGTTTTCTTTTGGGAACTCCCAGACATCTGCAAGTAACGTAGCAGCTGGGGATTGAGTCATTCAGAGAATGTAATCCAAGGTGGCTTATTAGGTTAGGAGACCTTGGGCTTTGTGTATGGCAGCTCCAGACACGAAGGGTTAGAAGTAGGAGTTCTCAGGCTAGTGAAGGGCTACTCCTAGCACTTCCATGAATTTATTTCCATTGTATTCATTAGGTCAGGGCAGTCAATGGGCCTACTTAGATTCAAAGAAATATAGACTCCATCTCTTGTTGAGTGAGTGGCCGGGTGACATTGCAAAAGAACACATGGGGTAAGAAATATTCTTATATCTATCTTTAGTAAAATAGTTTGCTACATTATATTTATAAACACTTTGAAATATATGAGAACCATAATTTTTAGGTTCAGTGAACAATAGATGACAGCGCATATCATCTAGAGCTTCCAACATAGCGCCAATGATAAAGAACCCGCCTGCCAATGCTAGAGACATGAGAGATGCAGGTTCAATCCCTGGGTCAGGAAGATCCCCTGGAGAAATCATGGCAACCAACTCCACTATTCTTTCCTGGAGAATCCTATGGACAGAGGAACCTAGCAGGCTATAGTCCATGGGGTTGCAAAGAATCAGACACAACTGAAGTGACTTAGCACACACACATACCATCTATTTATAATAAAGAAATTTTCTTAATGCAGATTTCCCCAGTTTGACTCAGTTGATAAAGAATCTGCCTATAGTTTGGGAGACCTGGGTTCAATCTCCGGGTTGGGAAGATCCCCTGGAGAAGGGAATGGCTACCCACTCCAGTATTTCGGCCTGGAGAATTCCATGGACTATACAGTCCATGGGGTTGCAAAGAGTCGGACACGACTGAGCAACTTTCACATAATATAGCCCCAGTTTTTGCCTAAAAATGTTATTATATGAACTTTTGGTCTTCAGATGGTATATTTATGTGTTTTTATCATTTAAATAACTGAATGAGTAATATAAAATAATACCAACTGGATATTAATGTTTATGTTTAAATAATATTAAACAGTAAATTGTGTAATCTGAAATGATTAATTAACATAAATAATTTGTTATTTTTCATAGTAATTATTGAGGGTAGCCAAATATCTCATATGTTAAAGCTGAAACTCCAGTACTTTGGCCACATCATGCGAAGAGTTAACTCATCGGAAAAGACTCTGATGCTGGGAAGGATTAGGAGCAGGAGGAGAAGGGGACGACAGAGGATGAGATGGCTGGATGGCATCATTGACTTGATGGACATGAGTCTGGGTGAACTCCGGGAGTTGGTGATGGACAGGGAGGCCTGGCGTGCTGCGATTCATGGGGTCTCAAAGAGTCAGACACAACTGAGCGACTGATCTGAACTGAACTGTAATATCTCATATTGCTATTCTCATGTAAAACAAATCCTTCATTACTTTATTTATAAAAATGAAAGTAAAATATTAATTTAAATCTAGAGATGGAAACAGACAAACTTTTCCCTGAACTTCTTATTAAAATGCATAACAATTGGTATCTGCCAGAATCCAGTTCTTCCCTGGTGGGTCAGATGGTAAAGAATACTCTTGGAATGACAGAGACCTGGGTTCCATCCCTGAGTCATGAAGATCCACTGGAGAAGGTAATGGCAGCCCACTCCAGTATTCCTGCTTAAAGAATCCCCATAGACAGAGGTGTAGGGAGGGATAATAATAGTTTTATTATTTTATTATTAAAATGTGTGTTTCTCTGTGGCTACTTACAATTCTGATTCACAGATGGTAATTTTTAAATGACAGAGTGATGTTATGAACTACTTCAGCTCATCTCAGTTCAGTTCAGTCACTCAGTCATGTTTGACTCTTTGCCACCCCATGAATGGCAGCACGCCAGGCCTCCCTGTCCATCACCAACTCCCGGAGTTCACCCAGACTCATGTCCATCGAGTCAGTGATGCCACCCAGCCATCTCACCCTCTGTCGTCCCCTTCTCCTCCTGCCCCTAATCCCTCCCAGCATCAGAGTCTTTTCCCATGAGTTAACTCTTCACATGATGTGGCAAAAGTACTGGAGTTTCAGCTTTAGCATCATTCCTTCCAAAGAAATCCCAGGGCTGATCTCCTTCAGAATGGACTGGTTGGATCTCCTTGCAGTCCAAGGGACTCTCAAGAGTCTTCTCCAACACCACAGTTCAAAAGCATCAATTCTTCAGCATTCAGCTTTCTTCACAGTCCAACTCTCACATCAATACATGACTACTGGAAAAACCATAGCCTTGACTAGATGGACTTTTGTTGGCAAAGCAATGTCCGTGCTTTTGAATATGCTATCTAGGTTGGTCATAACTTTCCTTCCAAGGAGTAAGCATCTTTTAATTTCATGGCTGCAGTCACCATCTGCAATGATTTTGGAGTCCAAAAAAAATAAAGTCTGACACTGTTTCCACTGTTTCCCCATCTATTTCCCATGAAGTGATGGGACTGGATGCCATGATCTTCGTTTTCTAAATGTTGAGCTTTAAGCCAACTTTGTCACTCTCCACTTTCACCTTCATCAAGAGGCTTTTTAGTTCCTCTTCACTTTCTGCCATAAGGGTGGTGTCATCTGCATATCTGAGGTTATTGATATTTCTCCTGGCAGTCTTGATTCCAGCTTGTGCTTCTTCCAGTCCAGCATTTCTCATGATGTACTCTGCATAGAAGTTAAATAAGCAGGGTGACAATATACAGCCTTGACGGACTCC
>NW_011494708.1:12030866-12036965 GCF_000754665.1 Bison bison bison | reverse complement strand
CTTGATTCCAGCTTGTGCTTCTTCCAGTCCAGCATTTCTCATGATGTACTCTGCATAGAAGTTAAATAAGCAGGGTGACAATATACAGCCTTGACGGACTCCTTTTCCTATTTGGAACCAGTCTGTTGTTCCATGTCCAGTTCTAACTGTTGCTTCCTGACCTGCATATAGGTTTCTCAAGAGGCAGATCAGGTGGTCTAGTATTCCCATCTATTTCAGAATTTTCCACAGTTTATTGTGATCCACACAGTCAAAGGCTTTGGCGTAGTCAATAAAGCAGAAATAGATGTTTTTTTGGAACTCTCTTGCTTTTTCCATGATCCAGCAGATGTTGGCAATTTGATCTCTGGTTCCTCTGCCTTTTCTAAAACCAGCTTGAACATCAGGAAGTTCATGGTTCACATATTGCTGAAGCCTGGCTTGGAGAATTTTGAGCATTACTTTACTAATGTGTGAGATGAGTACAATTGTGTGGTAGTTTGAGCATTCTTTGGCATTGCCTTTCTTTGTGATTGGAATGAAAACTGCCCTTTTCCAGTCCTGTGGCCACTGCTGAGTTTTCCAAATTTGCTGGCATATTGAATGCAGCACTTTTACAGCATCATCTTTCAGGATTTGAAATAGCTCAACTGGAATTCCATCACCTCCACTAGCTTTGTTCGTAGTGATGCTTTCTAAGGCCCACTGGACTTCACATTCCAGGATATCTGGCTCTAGGTCAGTGATCACACCATTGTGATTATCTGGATCGTGAATATCTTTTTTGTACAGTTCTTCTGTGTATTCTTGCCATCTCTTCTTAAAATCTTCTGCTTCTGTTAGGTCCATACCATTTCTGTCCTTTATCGAGCCCATCTTTGCATGAAATGTTCCTTTGGTATCTCTAATTTTCTTGAAGAGATCTCTAGTCTTTCCCATTCTGTTGTTTTCCTCTATTTCCTTGCATTGATCACTGAAGAAGGCTTTCTTATCTCTTCTTGCTATTCTTTGGAACTCTGCATTCAGATGCTTATATCTTTCCTTTTCTCCTTTGCTTTTCGCTTCTCTTCTTTTCACAGCTATTTGTAAGCTTAGACAACAATTAAAAGAAAGAGGTTGATGTGATATGTGACTAAAAAGGAAAATAATTCATTGTAAATATATGGAACTGGACAGTGAAACAATTGATTGAAGAAAAAAACCTAATAACAAACTAAAGGCTCTTGGAAATAATTCCTTGAGAAAAGTTTGCAGACATCATAATGTTACAAATATTAGTATTTATAAAAAATGAAAAATATTCTAATTGATGTAGACAAATAATCTCTTGAAGACTTCTAAATATTAAATAGCTAAGTTTCAGTATTCTTACAGTTGGAATTTGTTACAGTTAGAATTTGAAACAAAGATTAGTGAAATCTATTTAAACTTCTCCATCTCTGCCCTAATTCATAGAATTTCTGAAAGTCAATCCAGCACTTAATGTATTTTTTCTTACTGTTTCTTCTTTTTCATGTAATTTTTGCATTTGCACATCATCTCACTTTAATTTGGTCCCTTACTTTTAACCTCTGATTTCAAGTGCTCTTCACTTTGAGAGTCACAGCAGCAGCAAACAACGACAGTAAAGAGGTTTTGCTCAGGCAGTGGTGAAAAGCATCATGGTAATGAAAAGGATAATTGTGGCTCCCTGCCTTTGCTATAATTGAAAATTGAGTATAGAGCCTTTTCCATTTAACTTTATTGCCTGAGTTCAAACCACTGTATAGGAAGGAAAGCAACACTAGAGTAATTCCTCTAATGTTGTTTTCCTGTCCATGTGACAGTTTGAAACCTAGCATTAAAGTTAAGCAGAAGAAGCAATTAGATTTATTCAATTACAGCTATGTGAAAGAAGTATAATTATTAGTTGCATTAGTGGAAATGCACTGCTTGCTAAATATTTGTTTACAAGCCTGGCTACTAGGTTTCTTCTACCAGACAGAAAAACTGGTAAGCATTTGATAGAATAGCCCAGTTATATTATTTATGTTTAGTTGCCAAGTCGTGTCTGACTCTTGCAACCCCGTGGACTATAGCCTGTCAGGCTCCTCTGTCCATGGGATTCTCCAAGCAAGAATATTGGCATGGGTTGCCATTTCCTTCTCCATATATAATTTCACTGACTTCTAGTAAAGACTATTACATTGTGGCAATTGTAGTAACTGAACTAATGACTTTAATGCTGAATGAACATTGTGCCTTGACTTTAGTATGAGGCACATTTCATCAGAATCACATATTATGTTAAAGTGTCATTTTAAAAGCTGGTAAAGTTAGAGGGCAAATAGGATGTTATCTGGAGGAAAGAACACCATGGTATTTGTCAACAATTTTTATTTTAATAAAGTTTCTGAAATTTATTATGTGGTCCTGGAAAACAAAGTTTTCCAAGCTTTGCATTCAATCCTTGAGTTGAGAAGATCCCCTGGAGAAGGGAACGGCTACCCACTCCAGTATTCTGGCTTAGAGAATTCCATGGACTCTATAGTCCATGGGCTCACAAAGAATCAGACATGACTGAGTGACTTCCACTTTTTTTGAAAAACGAAACATGGAAAATTTAGATGTGAGTCAGATAGCCTGTATTTGAAACCTCATAGCCTCTTTTCAGTGCTGTAATTTTGGATAAACTATTCAACTTATTGGCAACACATCATTAAAATATGTACAAGTTGTATGCAAGTAGATGTTAAATGGTAGGGACATTTGCTTCTTTTCAAAATGAAATAATGGGGATACCCTCCCATCTCCAAAAGCTAAAAAAAAAAAAAGTACACAAGATACATTAAATCCATTTTCATCAAGGTACTGGAAATTAAGCAACAAAAAACACTTGTCCCTGAGAGATTGGAATAAAAAGAGGTGAGCACTGTGATTTTTCAGCTTTCTTCTTGGAAAGGATTTCCAGGATGTGGCATAGGGCAAGAAGCCTAGGAATAACCTTCTGGAGTTGAGGAGATGAAGCTTAATGTTTGGGAGACTATGATTGCTAGGATTTACAGAGTAAATCACTTTAGAAAAGAGAGAAGCTACACAGAAAGAAGCTCTGAAAATTCCCACAGGGTGTCATTTGGGTCTTCAGGAGGATGCTGATCAGCAGTGCTGCTCCTCATATTCTAAAGGACCTGGGTTAGTTCCTGTTATAACCAACCATAGCAGAAATCCTTATAAACCATGGGGCATCCAATAAGCTATTCAAAATTGTTTTGCATCTAGATTTGGATAAATTTATCCTACCTTAAACACGATTATTTTCTCACCTAACACGGCTTAAAAACAAGAAGTGATAGAATCAAGCTAGCTCCAAGTAACTAGCTAAATCCCAGAGCAAAAGCTCAAGGATGTTCATACAAAAACAAAGATATGGTGCCTAAATAAAGGTAAAATACAAAGTCTGTCACTGAATAAAAATCATTAGTTATCTAAGAAAGTAGAAATTACAACCTGTAGGATGGAGGAAAATACCCAAACAAAACTGTCCCAGATATGAAAGAGATGATTGAATTAATTAGTAAGGACATTGAAACAGTTACATAACTGTATTTTATATGTTCTCAAAGCTCAAGGGAAAAATGATCATATGAAGTAGAGACTAGGAGCATATGAAAGTGAAAGGAAGTGAAATTTTTAGAGATGAAAACTGTCATGTCTGAGTAAAAAATATACAAAATATGATTAAAAACAGATTAGACATTGCATGAGAAAAGAGCAATAAATTTGAATAGATAACAATGTAAACTAGCCAAAATAGAGAGAGAAGAAAATATGTTTTAAAAATCAGCAGAGCATTAGTTATTTGTGAAAGAATTCTAGGTGGCCTAGTGTATACAATTAGAATTCTTGAAGGTGGGCAGAAGAAAAAAAATGTATTTCACAAAAATGGCTAAAAATAATCCAAATTTCTTGAAACTATAAACTCACACATAAAGAAAGTTAATTAACCCCAAGCACTAGAAATATAGATTAAATATACATAATCAGATTGCTTACAACTAGCAAAAGAAATGGAGAAGGCAATGGCAACCCACTCAGGTACTCTTGCCTGGAAAGTCCCATGGGCGGAGGAGCCTGGTAGGCTGCTGTCCATGGGGTCGCACAGAGTCGGACACGACTGAAGCAACTTAGCAGTAGCAGTTAGCAGCAAAAGAAAGAATATCTTAAAAGCAACCAAAGGGAAATGCCACATGATGTACAAAGGATAAAAAATAGGAACGACACAAATTTTTATCAGTAACGATGCAAACAGCAGACAGTTGTGGAGTTTGGGACTATTCTACAATACAGCCCTCTTTTCTGTCAACAATTGTTAAATTTTGGACCCTGAAGTACTCAATTTTGATAATTTTCTATAAGACTCACAAAACTCACTGAAAGCTATTATACTTATAGTAACTATTACAACAAGAAGAAACGGATTAATACCGGCTAAGGAATAAAAGTGTGAGGCCAAGTCCAGGGATGTTCTACACATGGAAATTTCAATTGTCTCCTCCTGGTGGATTTTTGGAAAGCATTAATTTTCCTGGCAGGAATATATGAAAATTGGAAGACTACTCCCAAATAGAAAAGTTTCCAGCACCTTGGTGCTCAGATACTTCGTTGATGTTTGGTCATGTGAACACTATTAACTGCCCAAAGAACTTATTTCAGTCTTAGCCCTTCCAGCAGTGAAGGCTGATAATGTGACCTAAAATCTCCACCATAAATCACATTGTTAGACTTTGGCATGGCCCCAAACCTCAAAGTTATTTAAAAAAAAGACACTTTTATCAGGAAGGATATTCTAGGAGCCTAGAGATTATCACCTCCTGGGAGATGAGGGCAAAAGTCAGACCTCTCTTTGAGCAAGCTTAAATTATTTTAGTGCAGCGGGTCAAGGTTTTTAAAGTGTACCAACCCAGAGTTCTATATCAATGAATGTATTTTAAAAATTAGGCAAAGACTTATTCAGATATAAAAAATTGAAAGAATTTATCAACTGTAATATCATACTACAAGAAATGTTCAATGCAATCCTACAAGCAGAAAGAAAATGATAAAAGATGATGTCCGGGTCTACAAAAAGCAACGAAGAGCACCACAAATAGTACTATGTAAGTAAATATGATGTTTTTCTTATTATTTCAATTCCTTTCAAATATCATATATTTTAAATATACACTTGATGATATGAGATTTATAATACAGGTATAAATAAAATATATAGCAACAGTGGCACAAAGACCCAGAGAAAGACAATGGAAATGCACTATTACATCATCTAATGTTCAAGCTGGTTTTAGAAAAGGCAGAGGAGCCAGAGATCAAATTGCCAACATCTGCTGGATCATCAAAAAGGTAAGAGAGTTCCAGAAAAACATCTATTTCTTCTTTATTGACTATGCCAAAGCCTTTGACTGTGTGGATCACAAAAACTGTGGAAAATTCTGAAAGAGATGGGAATACTAGACCACCTGACCTGCCTCTTGAGAAACCTGTATGCAGGTCAGGAAGCAACAGTTAGAACTGGACATGGAACAACAGACTGGTTCCAAATAGGAAAGGGAGTCCGTCAAGGCTGTATATTGTCACCCTGTTATTTAACTTCTATGCAGAGTACATTATGAGAAACTCTGGGTTGGAAGAAGCACAAGCTGGAATCAAGACTGCCAGGAGAAATATCCATAACCTCAGATATGCAGATGAAACCACCCTTATGGCAGAAAGTGAAGAGGAACTAAAAATCCTCTTGATGAAAGTGAAAGAGGAGAGTGAAAAAGTTGGCTTAAAGCTCAACATTCAGAAAACTAAGATCATGGCATCCGGTCCCCTCACTTCATGGCAGATAGATGGGGAAACAGTGGAACCAGTGGCTCATTTTATTTTCTGGGCTCCAAAATCACTGCAGATGGCTATTGCAGCCATGAAATTAAAAGATGCTTACTCCTTGGAAGGAAAGTTATAACCAACCTACATAGCATATTCAAAAGCAGTAACATTACTTTGTCAACAAAGGTCCATCTAGGCAAGGCTATGGTTTTTCCAGTAGTCATGTATGGATGGGAGAGTTGGACTGTGAAGAAGGCTGAGTGCCAAAGA
>NW_011494708.1:12027618-12030766 GCF_000754665.1 Bison bison bison | reverse complement strand
AAGAATTGATGCTTTTGAACTGTGGTGTTGGAGAAGACTCTTGAGAGTCCCTTGGACTGCAAGGAGATCCAACCAGTCCATTCTGAAGGAGATCAGCCCTGGGATTTCTTTGGAAGGAATGATGCTAAAGCTGAAACTCCAGTACTTTGGCCACCTCATGCAAAGAGTTGACTCATTGAAAAAGACTCTGATGCTGGGAGGGTTTGGGGGCAGGAGGAGAAGGAACGACAGAGGATGAGATGGTTGGATGGCATTACTGACTTGATGGATGTGAGTTTGAGTGAATTCCGGGAGTTGGTGGACAAGGAGGCCTGGCGTGCTGCAATTCATGGGGTTGCAAAGAATCAGACATGACTGAGCGACTGAACTGAACTGAACTGAACAAAGCTTAAAAAACAAGTTAAAGTATCAAAACTTACATGAGATAAAGGTTCTCATGCTTTACAGGAAGTACTAAACTACTGTTGATGAAAGATAAATTGAAGGTGAATACCATAAATTTTAATGCATGTAATTAAACAGCACAATGATGTGTTATTGCTGATAAACCAATGAAGTATATGTAGTAGTAAAATTACTCAAACCAGAAGAAATCACCTCTGTCCATTTAATTCCCCAGGCAAGAATGCTAGAGTGGGTAGCCATTCCCTTGTCCAGGGGATTTTCCCAACCAGAGATTGAATCCAGGTCTCCTGCACTGCAGGCAAATTCTCTATAGTTTGAGCCATCAGGGAAGCTTCATATAAATATATACTTGAAACTAAATGGAAGTTATAGCTGAGTATGGAAGAATTACCATTTCTCATTTTGATCACAGCGTTTCTTTGTCATGCTGAACCTCTCAATCCTTTCTACTGAGAGGGTAACAGGCAGAAAGGCCAAGGGTCTCAAAATGGAGGAAATAGCCTGCAAGTGTCAGACATTTTTATCTCTCTTAAGGGCCAGGAGGAAACAAACTAGGGATATTCTTTCCTTCTCTATACAAATTTAAAAGGAGGTTTCTCTTTAAATACTGTGTTGCCATAATGACACCTGGTTTCACCTGAAGTTAACTATTCTCAAACCTAGAGATAACCAATGCCTTTTTCTTATGGAAATGTTTGTCTTAAGCTATGCTAATGTACTATGCATTTACCCCAAACTCTGTCTTCAAGTGGGTTCCACCTCACAGCTCAGAACCTACTTGACAAACCAGTATGTTATACTCAGATATTGTTCCCCTAATCTATGTAAATTAAACCATTTGTATGGTGGTCTGCCCTTCTTCAAGATTCAAGTTAATCGTTTTATGGCCCAGGATAAACTATTTGGTGCCAAGATTATCCCAAAATGCATCTTATGCGTGAGGGTCCTTGTGCCATTCTGAATTTTAAGACATTCCTTTCTTTCATTAACAGACTGCTAGTGACTATATAACATCCAGCTGAAGACTAGCAGTGGGGTACTCTTTCTGCCCCCTTCTGATGCCTATGTCATAAGCTTTCTCTATCTCCTTTATACTTTAATAAAACTTTATTACACAAAAGCTCTGAGCGATCAAGCCTCGTCTCTGGCCCCGATTGAATTCTTCTCCTCCGGGGGCCAAGAATCCCTGAGTCTTCCCGTGATTCAACAACAACCTTTCACTACAATCTTTTGTTTTCAAATAACACCCATGTGGCAGGAGTTATTTCCCTAGGGCAGTGACACAAACTTTCATTTCTGAAATACTGAGACCTTGTGTTAGGATGTGGATGAAGAGACTTCCTATTACCTTTTACACTACATAAGCAGAATATGAAAGACCTAAGAGATTCCTTTTGTTCTATTCATGCTGCTTTCTGTTGCTGTTTTAGTCATTCCCTATCCCTGAGTTCAGTCAGACTCAGTCCTCTGTGACACTTAACCACCTCACCCCCACCTTTTTTTTCTTTTGTCTTATGTATATATAAGAGACAAGAAGCCTGAAAGACCTGGGTGCTTCTGTGTGTGCTCAACCACCCAGTTGTGTCCACCTCTTTGTGACCCCATGGACTGTAGTCCACCAGGCTCCTCTGTTCATGAAATTTTCCAGGCAAAAATCCTGGAGTGGGTTGCCATTTCCTCCTCCCTTCCAAATTAGTAGGAATAGTATCATCTCTTGTTGGAAACATTCCTTCCTTGCTTGCTAAAACATTTAAGTCAATAGCATGCCTGGATACTGGTATAGGAAACAATAATTTTGAAAAAGGATCATATAGAAAATCATGTAATATATTAGGCTTCGCTGGTGGCCCTGCATGCAACGCAGGAGACACATGCAGAATTCTCAGGTTCAGTCCATTGGTTGGGAAGATCCCTGGAGAAAGGTAATGGCAGCCCACTCCAGTATTCTTGCCTGGAGAATCCCATGGACATATGAGCCTGAAGGGCTACAGTCTGTGGGGTTGCCAAGAGTTCAACACAGCTGAGCAACTGAGCATGCATGCAGGTAATGTATTAACTATTTAGTACATTTCCACCCCGTGTGTTACATCCTCAGGTATATGAGATGTGGGAAAAGTAGCACCAATTTGCCCATGACATCCTGTAGGACAGTATCAAAAACTTACCAGAAACCTTAAATAGAATATCCTATCTTTTTCATGAGTTAACCTCACTGGATGAATGAAAAGAACAGTACATTCCTTGAAGATGGTAACCAGTTTTACCTGATATAAGGAAGTGTATGGCTTCCATCTCTTACAATATGTCCACTTGTATCTTTATAATCACATGTTTATTGACTTCACTGAGCAAAAATTAGATAGCTGTGGAAGAAGGCCAACTAACATCCACAAAAAGGTCATTTTGTCCCAATTTATTGGGAATCTTTTATAATCATTCAGATAGACAAATATTCTCATCCTTTGTGAAATGCAAAGAAACTAATTTTCATGCACTTTTCCCCTCCACCAAGTTTAATCAACTAATTGGCAATCTTCCTCTTGTTCCCTCTTTTACACACATGACTTTTTGAAGGAATCAGAAAGTAGGATAAAACTTCTATTTGCTGGAGATAACCATTTCAAATATGTACTCAGAAATTATTAAAAAAACATTGGTTGGCATTCTATTAGTCCCAATTGCCATAATTCTTCAGTTTAACCAGTGGAAAGTAGCAAGTAGAAGCCTTTGGATCCCCAGAAAT
>NW_011494708.1:12004910-12027518 GCF_000754665.1 Bison bison bison | reverse complement strand
AAGATCATTGTTTAGTTGTTAAGTTGTGTCCGACTCTTTTGCAACCCCATTGACTGTAGCCCACCAGGCTCCTCTATCTATGGGGATTTCCCAGGTAAGAATACTGGAGTGGGTTGCCATTTCTTTCTTCAGGGGATCTTTCCAACCCAGGGATTGAACTCTGTTTCCTGCTTTGGCAAGTGAATTCTTTACCATCTGAGCCACCTGGGAAGCCCTAAATAACCATAAATTATCATCATTCAAATTATTTGGCCCCAGTAAACTGGTTGAGATTGGATCTGCACACAGAGTAAGAAGCCATGGTTCTCTACAACAGTGGTTCAAAGCCATGTCTAATTTCCCTACCTGATTTTTATTTGTTTTCATAACAAATAAAATAGGACCTTGTTAGACTGTCCTTCTGTTTTATTCTAACTGGCTACAAGAATAAATACCTCAAACCAAAAATCACTGTGAGTCATAATTTTAGTTTACTGTGTCAACTGCCTCTTATGTAATTGTTCAAACCATACCTATAGCAAGCAAGTACTATTATTTTCCTTTTAACATTTAAGAATTTTCTTTCATATCCATTGAAATCCCTGGCCTAAAATACTTCTCAAAGTTGTTTCATCCCTTCCCTGTATATTTATTGGGATCTTCAAAAAAGATTGTTCACTTTCCCTCTTGTAATTTATCATCATTTGAGTACTAGCATGATTATTGCTAACAGTTATATATAACTAAATATGTACCAGGAAATTGTCTCAACTCTTTAATGATATTATTTATTTCTCATAATAATCCTATAAGAAAAGCACTATTAAAATTCCATTTTACAAAGAGGAAATGCAGTGACTTGTGAAAAGTTACTTATTTGAGGAGTAGTTGGTCATGTCGTAAGTGTTAACATTACTACTGCATTTTCATTTCCATACTCTTTGGAGTCTTTACTAATATCAAGGAATGTTTGGCATCTCAACTTAATTTACTTGGTGACATAGCTGAAGCTAGGTTTCATTCAACAGCCAAGCAAAAAATCAAAACCATTCCCAGAGGTTCCAATTTGCCTATTAAGGGAAACAAAAACAACAACAGACATAAAAGTCTGTCTGAGTCAGTGAATCCCAACCTTGGCTTCACATTACCTGGGGACCTTGTAAATATTATTGATGACAAGGCCACACCCAAACCAATTAAATTAGTCTCTTGGATAGATACTTAAGCATATTTTTTAAAGGATTTTCTAGAAAGGTGAAAACAGCCTGATCAACTAGATAATAAATGACTATGTTTAAGGGATAAGAGGATGAGTTGGAGTGTGGCTATGCAGTCTTCAGAATCGCTCAAATAATGATTCTGATTTTAAGACTATTTCCCATTCTTCAACAGTGTGTCTGGTTACATTAAACATCTGGTTAAGACTGTGAGTTCAACTGATGACATTCATCCATCGGTAGGAAAAAATGATGCATTTGGATTTTGGTTAATCATCCCTGTAGCTGCAAGAGCTAGACTATTTTAGCACAGATATAAAATGTCTCAAAGCCTCAGATCACAATATTTTAAAAGATGTGTTTATCTTTTAGAAGTACCCACTCGGACCCATAGTCTTTGAATTACTGGTATTCTTTATTCTTTATGACAACGATGACAACAGATACTTGTTCCTCAGAGTTTTGCTGTTAATGGACAGTTCATTTTAGTGTCCATTAGCAATAATTTATTTTGCCATTTCATAACTATATGCCATGGGATGGCAGTACCTTTTACTACTAATTGATTTCTTATTGCCTTCAACAGCAACTAAGCCAGATAATCAAGCCCAGATCAGTTTTCCCACTTCTTCCTGAGGTTATGTTGACTATAAACCCAATACACTTCAACTCATCATGTTGCAAAAATAGAGCTTTTTATTACCTTAAACAAATTGCTTCTCATATTTTGTATCTCCCTAAAGGTTTTTCTTGATCAACTTTTCAAGTGCAAGTTCTCTATTTTGTCTTCTATAATTATACACACTTTATATTTATTTGATTTTTTTTTTGCATTATAAACTGTCTCTTCCACTGGATTATTAGTTCATGAGGGTAACATAAGTGCCTAATTTTCTCATATCTACACCTCAGATACCTATGAATAGTGTATAATTCTGTTCAATCATGCTTAGTATATACAAGCACACATAACACATGCATGTAGATGCATAATTTATTAAGTGCCATGGAAAATATGTTCAAAGACAGCCAGTGACAACTCTTTCTCTTTTGGTACCTAGATGCTGCTCTTTCCATCAAGAGATGGAGTCCATTTTCTTCCCTTTGAATATAGACTGGCCTCATGACTTGTTTTGACCTATAGATTGCAAAGGATGTAAAGCTGTGAAAATTCCATTCTTAGATGTTAAGAGTAATGATACCTCTTTTTCTGTTTTCATGGAACCCAGCTACCATTCCATAGGGAAGTCCAGGATATTCTGCTGGAGATGCCACATGATAATAATAATATGGTTTGTATGTTATATTGAGAATAAATAGTATTCTTAGTATATTATATTAAGAATAAATACTATAATATGTTTCCAAAATACTAAATAAGAGTTCAGAAGAGGGAGAGGTAGAAAAAAAGACAAATGTTTACTACAGGTATACTATGAACATACATTTTATATTGACCTCATATATTAATTAATATTTTGAATATTAAATTTCCAAAACTATATAACACAAAGCACTTATAAACAAGCTACTGAACATCATTTTCACATTTTCTGTAGCTATGTTCTACTCTGAATCCAACTAACTTTTAGGCTAACAAACATTTCATATAGTTTGGGGGTAATTAGGAAGTACAAAGCAGATATGTTTTCTCTTCTAAAGTTGTTGATATTCTAATATGAAGATAAGCAAGTTATCAGTCTTGTTAGCACAATGTGATAAAGTTTGTTGATCAGAAGCACAGGTACCATGGGACTTCTAGGAAGGGCACCTTGGTAAGGTTTGGGAATTTAGAGAAGGTCACTGAAGGAGAGATCTCAGTGATTAACAAGGAAAACATGATGGAGGAGAAAAGTGAAGGAATAAGGCAAGTAAGAATCTTTCCTGATGGCTCAGTTGGTAAAGAATATGCCTGCAATGCAGGAGACCCAGGTTCAATCCCTAGGTCATGAAGATCCCCTGTAGAAGGAAATGGTGACCCACTACAGTATGCTTGCCTGAGAAATCCCATGGACAAAGGAGCCTGGCAGGCTACAGTCCATGTCCATGGGTTCACAAAGACTCGGACATGACTGAGTGACTAACAAGGCAAGTAAGGACATACCCATATGTGAAGGCCCAGTAAGTTGGATCACAAAACACACAGTGCTGAGCAAAATGAAAGAGTCAAGTCATAAGGAAACACCTAAAAATAGTTTTCAGGAATTTGGACATTATTGTGACTGTGATAGGAAATTATTGAGGGTCTTAGATTAAAAAAAGAGACATAATTATGTCTACAAATTTAAAAATATAACATTTCTATAGGGTGGAGTATGAACTGGTGAAAGATAAGACTGCAAAAAGCTGTTGTATCAGTTCAGACAAGAGTGTTTGCCTAATATAAAGTAGCAGCAGTAAGGATAGACATTCACATGAATGATTATCCTATTTTAAGGAAGTAAAAATCTATCAGTCTCGGTGATTAGATGTAGGAATGAAGGAGATGAAGGGGCAAGGATGATACTCAGATGTCTGGCTTGAACAACGGGGTGTATGATCTTGAATTTAATGATCAAAGAAAACTGACATAAGGAGAATAATTTCTTTATAAAGTTTTCTATGTTTATTGGATTCAAATATCTAATTAAATGTATTCCTTTAAACTTACTACTACAGCTTGCATAGATGAGTGACCATCTTCCACACATAAGTAGACCTTTGTATCATGTAGCTTAATATTCTCATAGAGAAGTTCTGCCTGATTTTGTTTTACTGTCATACATAATCTCATAATTGAGGGCAAAATTCATTTTTCCTGAGTATTTGTAAGATCTTAAATTGATTGTCTAAAAGTTTTTCATAGACTAGGTAAAAATTTTAACTAGAAATGAATAGGGCAAACCCACTTTTGTCTTCTCTTATGTCAACATGAAGTACTGGTTAGTTCTTCACAAACAGACTAAATGAATTGACCTTGTGACATTATTTCCAGTAACCTCTTTATATTTTTATATATCTTGTGTATGATTTTTTTCACTTACAGTACTGTATTATGACTTCTAATTATTGTATTATATAAAAACATAAATTTAATAGGTAAAATTTTATTATTCTAGAGAAAATAATCTATATGAGTGTACTTGAAGTTTGAAACAAAGAGAAAAAATGACATGTACACTATTAATTCTCAAGAAAACTGATAGATTATATGTTTTATTCTAAAACAAAGGAACTATATGAAACAAGCTTAATATTTCATGGCAGTAATCTGTTATTTCCATAACAAATGATTGGTGAAAGCCATTTCCTTTTCTTTTTGAAATACTGTTCAAATAGAAAAAGTTTTTCTACTCTCAGAACTCTTGTAGTAATATTTTAGGAATTATTAATTTACTTTCACTACTCAAGAGAATTAGTGCAGCAATGATGATGACTTCCGGTTTTGTATCTCTAGCCAAGATCCCTAATAAGTATTGAATTCATACATCCATTTAGACATTCAAATGGATATTTCACAAGAACTTCAAATTTAACAGCATCTCTAAATTTGCAAGGTTGACTATTCCCTATTTCTTTTCCTGGTAAAAGCATTCATCTTAAACTCAATAACTTTTGAACAGTGGAGACATACTAATTTTTCTTTTGGAACCCATGTCAACAAACTAGTATTGTCCTAGATTTCTCTCTCTTAACTCCCTTAAATATCTCATGTACTAAGCATCTTATAATAATGTTCCTACCATTCATCTTTTTTCTTTCTAAATGCTGTTTGTCTATTTAAGAATTTGTCATTTATCACTTCATCTATTCAAAATTACATCTTTCTTAGTTAACCACTTTTCCCATTTCCAATTTATCCTTTATAATGTCTCCAAAATTATCACTCTCAACAGAGAAAGCTAATCATAGTAAAACTATCCCCAGTCAATAATCTTCATTAGTTTGCAGTTACTTAAAGGCTGAAATCTCAATTCCATTGCAAAATAAAAAGGATCTTTTGTTTTTATCCCTTGCCACATTGGTGACAATTTATTAGATGATTATCTTGAACTCTTCATGCCAACGCATTTGTTGTCTTCTCTATCAGAAAGTTCTTACTCCATTAGTTGGTTGAGTTCATGGGTGGAAATGCCTATTTATTTAAATTTCAACTCAATACCTTTCTGATTCTCCTTCCTAAAGATCTTTCTAAACCACTCATAACTCCTTCAGATTTTCCATTGAATCATTTATTAAATTATTATTTAAAATTTTTAATGTATTTTGTCAGAACACACATATGTAGGTTCATATATAAATATATACACATATGCATATAGATATATTTTGCTATATTACACATATGTATATATCTATATATACATTTAATATAATTATATGCATCAAATTTATTGAGTTCAAAATGTAGATTTTGGGATAATGGGGCAAAGTTTGCCATGTCTTATTGTTTGACTTCTTAGAACCCAGGACAATGACTGCCATGAAATATGTATATGGTAAATGTTAAATGAATGAGTAAATCAGTGAATAATTTTAAAATAACAGTAGTAAATATTTACTAAGCGTTCAATTAACTTCTGCCTGTTTTATGGAATGATGTGAACCTTAACTATGTAATTTGATTTTAGCTGCCATTTATGCCTCATTCATTTTTAGTTATGTTATCTGGAAGAACAAGCAGCAAACAAAAACAATTCAACAACTAACCAAAATTTAACAAATAGTGTTTCTCTACAAATTGTCTCCATAGATTTTAAGGTGAAACCAAGTTACCTTCAGGCTGTACTGTGCTTAGTCACTCAGTTGTGTCCAGTTCTTTGGGACCCGTTGAGTGTTACCCACCAGGCTCCTCTATCCATGGAATTCTTCAGGCAAGAATACTGGAGTGGGTTGCCATTCCATTCTGCAGGAGATCTTCCCAACCCAAGGATAGAACCCAGGTCTCCTGCATTGCAAGCAAATTATTTACCATCTGAGCCACCAGGGAAGCCCAAGAATACTGGAGTAGGTAGCCTATCTCTCCTCTATCCCTTCTCCAGGAGATCATCCTGACCCAGGAATCAAACTGGAGTCTCTTGCATTTTAGGCAGATTCTTTACCAACTGAGCTCTTGGGAAGCTGAACTTCAGGAATTGGTGTTAAGTCATCCATTGAATTCCACAGGTATTATTACTGGATCTGAAGTTTTGTATATGTTTCTGAACTATAAGCACAAATATATCTACCCTTTCTTTATGTGGCATCACATCATACATCTTCCTCACAAAGGAGTGGTGGGGTAAAGAACAGTAATAGGTTTGATATAATACCTTAATTTCAAACTAAGGAAGATTGATGATGATAAATTCTGTTTCATATGTGACTTTGTTTCCTCAAGGTGAAACAAGATGGGGATATTTTGTAGTTGTTTCCATGCTTCTTCAAAACTAGGTTAGCTGAGAATGAATAAACATCAGAGACTCTGTGAAGTAAATAGAAAAATACAATGTCTCATTTGCAAAAGGGAAAAAAAATGGACTTTTTACAGAATCAGTAAATGCTAATAGGTTGTGTACAGTAACAATAGTGAAACATCCAATTAATTATTTCCTTTCTTTCTGTTTCTTTTGTTTTTCTTTTCTTTCCTAAATATCTCCCTATATATAGTCTTTCTAAATTTTACCCCAAGGATGCATATTTTTTCAGGGGGTGATTAAAATATAGACCTAAATTTAAATAGTGACATTTCCTAAGGAATCCAAAACTAACCTCAGATTCTTTAGAAGAATGGATATTTCCAGGAATGACAGTTTTGGAGTAAAAAATAAATAAATAAATAGTTAGTGCTTAGTCTCTTAGTAAGATGCATTCAATATATAAAATAAATTTGCATTAATGAATATTATGCTATTGAAACTGATAGTATTATTAGGACATATATCTTTGATTAGTAATGTATCTTCACCTGTCTTTTCAGTTCACACAGCAGACCAGAATCACAAGGAATTGAAAAATTGTCCCTAAATCAGGCAATTTAGAAGTGGCCAGAGGAACATTTGGTAGAAGGTTTTCTAAATCCACATTCACTCTCTGCCTCCATAGTATTGAACTTATCTAAATGGTCAGTTGACCATTTCTCTAGGTACTTGTGAAGATGGCATACAGTTTGAGAATGGGTTCAGGAAAGAGAATAGCTACAGAGAAAGTATTCCTGGAGTTTTGTGTCTTGGTTTGTTTATGGAAGAAGAGTAGAAAAAGCAGTAGTTTTTGTTTTTTTGTTTTTTTTTTTTTTCCCCTCCAGTAGAAATAAGTAGGGGAAAGAAGAAAAAAAAAAAAAAACAGTTATGCATTTAGTACATAATAAGATAATAATGTCTTTCATACTTTCCATTAAGGAATATATAAAGCAAAACAAAGTCTTTACATAAGACAGGTAGTAAAGAGAAAAGAAAAATTAGAATTCTTTCATGCAGCCTTAGTTTATCCCTCCCCCATTTAGTATATGTTGTCTATGTTATTCTGTTTAATTATTTATTATATTTATTATTTATCTTTCTGTATTTTTAATTTTAGCCATTGTTCATAATTGATTTAGATTGGAGTAAGGTTCAATAAGATATTTGATAATCCTTGCTTTTCATGTTTATAGAAGGAACTCAGTTTGTTTTGTGTCAAGACCAATTTTTTCCTAAAAACTATTTTGAGGATAATTATGCATGGTAATGTTTTGTACTTTATAAAAATTAAATATTTGCTCCATACAATATTCTATACTCAAGTTTATGAGTGATTTATAAATATTAACTCATTACATCTTGATGTGCTGTTAACAAGTTTAGGATAAATCGGATTTTGTTCCTTTAACAAGGATCTTCTATTTATGTTATTTTGATATTATAAATTTTATCATGTTTTGTACATTTTGAGTCATTTTAATTTGAAATTTTTCATCTTTTATTCTCAGAAGGTTGTTTTTATTATTATTTCAAATATTTTATCTCATTTTCAAAGGTAATTTTCTTTTATTCGGTCATCTGGGCATAAGTACATGTCTTCTCAATATGCTTTTTCTGTATTTTTTATTGCTTTCAGCTATTATTCTCAAAAAGTTCTATGATCTAATCTTTTAAACCGCTCATTTATTTTCCAGTTATACCCATCCTACAGCGTTTCATATATTTCTGTCTCCATCTATTTATCTATATCTATCTATCATCTTTTATGTGTCAGTTTATGACAAACTATGAGAATGACATATAGAATACTAGTAGTACTGAATTGCACATGTTTTCATTCTCTTAAGATTGATTTGTTGAAATGTCTGTTTAAACCATTATAAAATGTCAGTTGTTAACACTGTGTAATCTAAACAGAATATCCCTATTTGATTCTCCTTAATATTCTTCATTGTTATCTTATTTTGCTAATGTTTTTGTTTAGGTGTACCGATTTTACTTATTTTAAATTTGAGTCTATTGGTTTCAGTTCTTCTGCTTCAGATGGAATGCATATTACTTTTGTTATCTTTCTTCTGAGCATTTTCTTCTGGCTTTTAGTTATTTTAGTGTGAGTTCCTATTGCCCTTGGAGAAATCAGCTGTCCTATATACATGGGACATATTATGAAGCCCAGGTTCCCGTCCATGTCTCCTGATGAATTTAAAGATGTGGAAAGCAAAGCGGCACATGGAGCATACACATAATACAGAACTTTCATTGTCACTCTACCAAGTACCTCCTCAGATTAGGTCTTCACCTTTAAACTTATAGCCATTACACTTAAAATCTAAAATTCCTTAGAGATTAGAGTGAGAAGGGTACAGATTAAAATTCAGAAGGCAGCTAGATAGGAACACATGTTTTCATTAGTTCTTTCCTCCATAAGAATGCCTGATATATTCAGTTAGCTTACAAATTGGGCTATTGCTGTTGATTTCAGTAGTAAAGGTGTATGCAATGATTTTCTGAAGGCAATGTAAGGCATTATCAAAACTCAACAAGCCTCATCTCAACATATCCAATCCCTGATCCACTGGTTGACCTCTGTACCACATCTTCCAGGTTAACAACAAAATAATCCAGACACCTTCATAGATTTTAGAACAGTCACCCTTCACTTGAGAATACAAGATAAGATAAGAGCTATGGAGAGTCTTTTCACTAAAGTCTAGAGAATAGTAATGATGCGAGTGGCTGAGTAAGGTTAAAGGTGTTTCCTATACCAGAGTTTAGCTTCAGATTCCAAGTAAAAAGTCACACATTTGTTCTTTATTTATTTATAATTGCGTTTGTGATCTGTGAGGACGTCTAAAGTACCTTGTCCTCTTATATGAATCTAAAGGGAGTGCTCATTTTTTTTTTTTAATATAAATTTCAACCTGAAGCATTTGTAACAATGCTTAGCATATGGTAGTTAATCAATATGTATTACTGAATAAATGTTATTATCTTAATGTTATTTTAGGTGTAATGTCTAATTGATTATTTAAAAAAAAATAAAGCTATTTGCTGTGTAAACATTTCAGAAAAGATATAACAAAGAACAGACAGTATTTTGGTTTGTAAGAGATGCAAACATGTGAGAGATTCATGAAGAATTCTCAATATAAAATTGCATAAATATTAATAATGTAAAATTTAAAATTTGAAACAGGTATAATAGAGCCTATCAATTAGACATTATACCTAAAATAACATTAAGATAATAACATTTATTCAGTAATACATATGATTGACTACCATGTGCTAAGCATTGTTACAAATGCTTCAGGCTGAAATTAATATTTAAAAAATATAAATATAATTTATATATATATATATATATTTAGACTCTACTAAGTCTAGAGAATAGTAATGATGAGAGTGGCTGTGTAAGGTTACAGGTGCTCCTCCCTTTGGAGCAAAAAGTAGGTTTACTTATTCTTCAGTTATCATAAAAATAGCATCTTCCTCTAGAGTAAAGGATAGACATGCTAACTCCTATTATAAAAGATCGCATGCCCTAACCTCAACATTTGTTCTTCTGTAATGCAATTTCTTGTATATGTAGATGTAACCTAGCCTTTTTAATCTTTTCCTGTGGTTAATGAATGGTACATAAAGAAATGACAAAAGTTTTTCTCCTTGACCAAACTCTAGTTAAGTTCTTCTAAACTTTCTCCTCAACTAAGCCCTGACTTTTGGACTTCTGTGTTCATTTCTTCATTCTCCAGTTTAGCAAGAATCCTAGCATATTTATTTATTTAGTCTAGCTAAAATCCCCTCTCCTTGATATCTGATCACTCTTATATTTGATCAGGTACCTTATCCTCCATAATCCCTTAGGTGATGTCTGTCCTCACCCTGGTCTGCCCTCAATAATAATCCTGTTATATAGATTGAAACACAATCCTTCCTTACCTCTGATGTTTCTTCTCCTCAATTTTCTATCCACTGACCACTCACTGCTTCCCAACTATAAATTCCCACTTTTCTTTGTTGTATTTGGATTTGAGCCTAAGCTTGCTCCATTGCAAAACCCCATTGAAGTGAAGTGTACCTACCATGATGGTCCTGAATAAATTCTTCCTGACTGTTCTTTAACAGCTGTCATTGAATGAATAATTTATTCTTTAACAGAACCAGCAGAAATCTGACATATTTATTACTGCTAATATTGTGAGTAGTAAAGTCCATTGAGTCAGATGTTTTTCATGAAACTAGGGCAGGCTAACTTGCTAACAGGGATGTGGGGTAAGATTATAAAAAATTCATAATTCCTGACTTTTGGTGATGAAGATGGGATACTGGTAGAGTGATGACTCTCTGGAAGAAGAAAGGTAAGGGCCCCATAGGCTAATTAATGGGATTTGAGGGAATCAGAGGAATCACTGTAGAAAATGTGGACAAAATTGTATGCTCAACTGGGCATAAATGGTACTCCACTTGATTGCATGATAAACAGGTGGAATTGAGGAAGGTTTCAGGCTGAGTAATTGGGTAGGTTAAAACAACTGACCAAATGTTTCCCTGCTGCTGCTGCTAAGTCGCTTCAGTCGTGTCCGACTCTGTGCGACCCCATAGAAGGCAGCCCACCAGGCTCCACCATCCCTGGGATTGTCTAGGCAAGATCACTGGAGTCGGTTGCCATTTCCTTCTCCAATGCATGAAACTGAAAAGTGAAAGTGAAGTCGCTCAGTCGTGTCTGACCCTCAGCGACCCCATGGACTGCAGCCCACCAGGCTCCTCCATCCATGGAGTTTTCCCTGGATGTTATCAAATCTTAAACAATATGAGGATTCCCATGCCAATCTTTTGGTAAGACTCACTCAAGATCCTCAGATATTTAATATGAGGGGAAAAGTGTAGAATGTGTGAAAACAGAAAAAAAAAAGGAGAGAACTAAAACTATCTCTATTTGAAGGCTGTATCATTATATGTATGATATGATATATGCTGCTACTGCTGCTACTGCTAAGTCACTTCAGTCGTGTCCGACTCTGTGCGACCCCAGAGACGGCAGCCCACCCGTCCCTGTGATTCTCTAGGCAAGAACACTGGAGTGGGTTGCCATTTCCTTCTCCAATGCATGAAAGTGAAAAGTGAAAGTGAAGTCGCGCAGTCGTGTCTGACTCTTAGCGACCCCATGGACTGCAGCCTACCAGGCTCCTCTGTCCATGGGATTTCCCAGGCAGGAGTACTGGAGTGGGGTGCCATTGCCTTCTCAATCTATGAGTTTTCTTATATTTTCTTTGGGATGATATATGATATATAGTATATCCCAAAGAAAATATAAGAAAACTCATAGATTTATTGATTAATAAGTAACTTGAGTAAATTAAAAATAGGATTTACGATATGAATCAATCATAGTTCTATAAGAGAAACAGAGCTAGAAGAGAGAGTCTGAAACAGAGACAGAGAGGGAATTGACTTACTGATTGCAGAGCTGGCTAAACAAGTCCAAAATTCACAGGAGCACACTGGAAACTCTCAGGCAGGAGCTTATGTTGTAGCTCACAAAGAAACAATTGGTTATTTTTAAGCCCTTTCAACTGATTGGATCAGATCCACCCAGATTATCCAGGATAATTTCCTTTAGAAAGTCAACTGATTATAGATATTAATCATATCTACAAAATACCAGTATTTTTATGTTTGAACAACTGGATACTAAAGACTCACTGAGTTGACAAAACTATCACACAATATTATCCAAAACTAAAGTGAAAGTTTTAGTCACTCAGTCATATCCAACTCTTTGCCACCCAATGGATTCTAGCCTGCCAGGCTCCTCTGTCCATGGAATTTTCCAGGCAAGAATGCTGGAGTGGCTAGCCATTCCCTTCACCAGGGGTTTTCCCATCTCAGGGATTGAACCTGAGTCTCCTGCATTGCAGGCAGATTCTTTACTGTCTAAACCACCATGGTAGTCCCCATCTAAGACTAGGTATATATTTAATAAGATATGTGCAAGATCTCTATATAAAACTATAAAATTTTGCTGACAGATACTGAAGCAGACAGATAATTGAATATATATTTTTTCATATTTGAAAGACAATATTTTTAACATGATAGTTCTTCTAAAATTGATTTATCATATCAGTGTGCCTGCATGAGTGCTCAGTTGTATCTGACTCTTTGAGACCCCATGGACTGTAACTTCACAGACTCCTCTATCTGTGGAACTTTCCAGCCAAGAATACTAGAGTGGGTTGCCATTTCCTACTCCAGGGGAATCTTCTCAATCCAGGGATGGAACCCAACTCTCTTGCTTCTACTACATTGGCAGGCATATCCTTTACCACTGCACCACCTGGAAAGCCTCACATCAGTGTAATTCCAATCAGAATATAAGCATATTGATAGATTGATAGGATGATTACAAAATGTGTATGAAAGTGAGAAGTAACTAGATACACAGAAAATGAGTTTTGGAAAACTCATTTGACTCGCTATCTGACTCGAAGATTTATTTGCTACGTTAATCAAAACAGTGTGGTATTGACATAAAAATAGATACATGAAACAAAGTAGAAGATCCAGAAATAGATCTACACACAGGTGCTCCATTGATGATCAACAGTGATGCAAAGATGCTTGAACAACTGTGTATCCATATGGAAAAACAAAAATGAACCCTTACCTGTACCCTCCCCCATACAACAGAATTCAGTTAAAATGGATCTTAAATCTATATATGTGTGTTAAACCTCTGAAAATTCTTTTAAAAATATATAAGGTTTGTGACCCTGGGGTAGACAAGTTTTCCCAACTAGAAAACAGCTATCTATCTATCTTTAACATAAAATCCACTAATTCTACTTTTGGTTATTTGCCTAAGAAAATGTAAAAATATGTCCATATAGACTTGTTCAAAATGCAGTCTAGACAAATATAGATGAATAGATATATGGAAGATAGAAAAGTAGATATAGTGGGTTGGCCAGAAAGTTCATTTGGGTTTTTCCATAATATCCTATGGAAAAATCTGAACAAACTTTTTGGTGAACCCAATATGTATTTTTTAGTTAGAAAAAAATTCCATATTATCTGTCTCTTAGAACATATTTGTCTACCCTATTTGAAATTTGTCACAATCTTCATGTAGTTTTCAAAATGTTTCCATATCTTTCAACTCGGTAATAAAAAGACAACCATTTTGATTAAAAATAAACAAACAGTTGAAGATATGCTTCACAAAGTAAAATATATTAATGGTCCCAGAACAACTGCAAAGACATTCAGAAGAACATTAGAAATTAGTAAAGTGCAAACTGAAACTACAATGTGATATGACTATATAACCACTAGAATGTTTAAATTAAAAGACTGAAAATACCTAGTGTTGACATTTTCATTTGTTGGTGGGAATACAGCTAATTTCTTACTTATATACACTTAACATATAATCTACCAATTCCACTTTTATTCACGCACTCAAAAATATGTCCATACAAAACCTTGTACAAAATTGTTTGTGTCAACTTTGTTTATAATAGACAGAAATTAGAAACCTCCCAAATGTGCATCAGTAGGTAAAAGAATAAACAGATTGTATTGTATCCAAACTTGGTCGGCTGCCCAAAAATAATTAGGAATGAACTACTGATTTGCATAACAACATACATAAATCTCAAAAACATGCTGAATGAAAAATGCCAATCACAAATAAGAGCTCCCTGGATGATTCCATTTGTATGATTTTCATGATTATAGGACAGACAAAGCTAATCTACAGTGACAAAAAATAGATCAGTGGATACCTGGGTGGTCTGAGAATTTACTACAAAAAGACCTGTGGGTTTTAGGTTGACACAGATACTCTATATTTTGATTTTCATGGTGCTGTATATTTGTCAATACTCATTAGACTTTTATGCTTAAAGCATATATTATTACATTAGATTATACATCAAAATTTTTGTTTTTGAATGAAAAATAAATTGAATCAGTTTATGTCAATAAAATGCAAGGTCCAGAAATGACAATTAAGGAGGATAGAGTTTGTTTTCAATAATTTGTTGGTAGTCAAAAAAGAAAAAAAAAAAGACTTTACATTTTATTCTCAACACAAGCAAAATACAATTTAGAAAAAATAAAAGGCTGTCATACTTAGCCAAAAGGAGGATCCCTTAAAAAAATTATGCAGCACATAGGAAAAATGTTGACATGTAGAAATAATGAAAATACCAAGATTTACATGTACATATTTTTTTTAATTTAATATCTGTTCCTTCAGTGAGACTACAACTGTCTAAGATCAGAGAACTTTGTCTCACATTTTTCCCCACTGCTTGGTACACAGCTTGACATGTAGTAGGAGATCAAATAAGATTTGTCACCTTAGTGGAGATCTCAGTATCTAACTTTACTTCTACTAGAGAAATAGTGTTTCTTGGCATCACAAGCAGAGTTTCTTTCTAGACCAATTTTAAGAAATGGTGTCAGTTAAATTGTTCAAATTTACCTTCATTATGTGTAGGCGTTCAGCAGCTGCTAAGACCACTTACAGGTCAGTGCAAAAGTCCACAGACACTAACACCTGCCACAGACTTGTGACTCCATGTGTTTGACCATCAGCCTAACAGAGTTTCAAAGCAGTGAATCTGCAATAATTGATTCTCAAATAAGACTTGAACTGAAGATAAAAAATAATATGAAGATCAACAGTTCATAGTGAATATAATTACACTTGCATGTGATGAAAGGAATGGCACAATAGTGTGGTTTCCATTATCTTTCATCTTGTCACCATCAAGTCAGTGCTCATTTCACTTTTTTTTTTTCATTTCACTTTTGACAAGTTATAAAATTGACAGAATATTTGCTACAAATTGCATGGCATTTCAGGAGATGCAATTTTGAGAGAGTTTTTTTTTCCTGAGTCCCTGGTTGAGTTACTATATAAAAAAACATATGATAGGCAATATGTTCAGAACTGGCAAATTATCAAAATTACTAAATAGACTTGCACTGTGACTAGAAAGTAGCCTTAAATTATGGGCTAAAATAAGTAATGTAGATCGAATGGGAAGAATATTTTTTTTTCCATCAGCTTAAGGAAATAGAGCAAAAGTGAAACCCTTCACTAATATATTTACATACATATAAGGATCTACCAAAGCATCTAAAACAATGATTAGTGCAACTGAAGGGATTCTTCTTGAAACTTAACTAGGTTATGTTTGTATTATCTCACATTTGGAACTGAACCGGTAAACCAGGTTTCAACAACCCTGATTTAAGGACTCAAATTTGAGAATGTAGCTTCCTGAGATAAAAGTATTCTTTTTCAAACAGCTAAGAGGGGAGTGAGACCACTTTTAACAGTGTGGTTTTCATCCATTGTCACATCTTACTTAAATCACTAGAATTCTCTAAACAAGTATTTGAGGTTTATTTTAGAATTTTTGTGAAACACCTCGATTTCCATTGAACTTGTCATCCCTGGTGGGGATGAGAAAGCAGAAAGGGCAAGACAGGCCACCAGCAAAACTGGAAATGTGTGTCCTTGAGGTCGCCAGTTTGTATGCTTACAGGCTTCATCCCATTAATGACATGTGTTCATCCGTCTCTCTCACTGTCTATCAGCCAAAGCTTACCCTGCTGATCCTACCTTCAAAACCGGCTATTGTCAGATGATCTGAAGAAACTCATTCAGATGTAGGCATGCATGAATACTACCTACAGATCTTTTCAGAATATATTATTAAGGAATGTAGATTTCAGCTGAATGTATAAAGTGAGAATAGTTTGATTTCAGATATTAGTGACATACATGTTTCTGGTACAATCAAAATGTAGCTATTCATTACTACAGAAATGTTGTCTCATGAAAAGGGAGTGTTGTCTCATGAAAAGGGAGGCTACCAAGAAAGAACTACAACTGGATAACTCTCATTCCGTGTATATATTCTGGGACAGATGACCCTGGTGTTAACCCTTTTTATTTACATGCCATTTGCTATCCCAAACCGACTTCAACCACAAGAGGGCAGATTTTTATCTTTTGAATATGTCTATAGCAAAAATCTCTAGACTTTAAAACAACAGGATTAGGAGAATCACTGAACAACAATTTGAAGGAATAAATACTGTTATTTTTTTGTCTTGAAATACATGAAGATAAAGTATAAAAATGCAGATAAATAAAGAGTATAAGAATTTGGACTGCCTCAATATAATCCTGATGGTATGATTATTACTAGTATTTTAACATTGGATATATTATTACATAAACCACTTGTGTCTCAGGGCCTCATTCATAAAATTCTTACTTAACCCCTTTAGTAAACTGAGAGTAGCAGTAAAAGACACATCATTGAATTCTTAGAAGAATTATATATGTTCAGTTCAGTTCAGTTCAGTCGCTCAGTCATGTCCGACTCTGCGACCCCATGAACCACAGCACGCCAGGCCTCCCTGCCCATCACCAACTCCCGGAGTCCACCCAAACCCATGTCTGTCGAGTCAGTGATGCCATCCAACCATCTCATCCTCTGTCGTCCCCTTCTTCTCCTGCCCTCAATCTTTCCCAGCATCAGGGTCTTTTCAAATGAGTCAGCTCTTCACATCAGGTGGCTAAAGTATAGAAGTTTCAGCTTCAACATCAGTCCTTCCAATGAACATGTTAATCCATATGAAATGTGTTACAAGTTTCCGAGAGAAACAAAACATTGAATTCATGTTAATTCTTATCTTTCCTGGTCAGGATTCCTTTAATACTGAGTGCAACGGGCATAGCTACTAGCTCCTGAAACACTGAGATGACTGATAAAGTAAACCTACATTAATGGCTAATAAGCAGCTGAGTCATGACTTGAACTTTACCAGTTCTAGGCTAAGGTCTCTTCTTGTAAGTCACAGTTGTTTAGTTGCTCAGTCTTTTCTGACTTTTGTGAACCCATGGATTGTAGCCTGCCAGACTCCTATGTCCATGGGATTTCCCAGGCACAAATACTAGAGGGGGTTGCCATTTCCTTCTCCAGAGGATCTTCCTGACTGAGGATTGAACCCACATCTCCTGCATTGGTAGGCATAGTCTTTACCAGTTTAGCCACCACAGTTGTTACCTTATAAATTTCTATCCTGCCGAGCTAGGAATGAAGGGAGAAGTCTTACAAATGGGAGACTCTCTCATGGCATGTCAACGATTCTAATGTACCAGACACACTAGATTTTATCTAGGGGTGTGCTTGTCCTCCAACTCTGATAGAATTCCTGGGGTTTTTACTGGTTGAATGTGACCACTAACCTTCAAGACCCATAAGCCAGTTACACACCTTTCTGTGCTCAGCACTCATAAGAATCACATTTAGATTCTAGCTGCAGTCAGAGAAAACTAAGTTAATAAGACAGTACTAAGCTCAAAATGTATCTAAGAAATTGAGTTAAACTTTGATGTGAAGGTTAAATTGACCTTCAACAGAACTGTTCTCTAATTTTTCTTCTTTCCTTTTTTTTGTGAGTGTGTTGTTTCAATCTACCTTTCTGTTTCTCATTGTCTGAGAAATCTTCATCTTTTTTCTAAGCCTTTCTGTCTTTCACCATCTTTCAACATAGGCTTCACATATTTTACTTTTCTTTGAACCTTTATTCTGTGAACTATCCTACCATATTATATTACACTTTGAGTCTTATATTCCTATTATATTTCACAGCCCTGGGAACTTAGTTTTAAGCAACACTGGTTTTAAGATTTCATCATTTTAAATCTTGAGAGGTATTTGGAGATTATTTAGTTCATCTTTCTATTTTACCTATTAGGCTGCAAAATTTGAATAATATTTTTAAGGATAAAGACTTGGCAGGAGATTAATTACCTTATTTACTTATATTTCTATAATCCTATTGATGTATTGAATTGGATGACTTTCTTAATCATATTTACATTCACTTCAACTTGATTTTGGTGTCTGCCTTAGTATCTATTATTGTCTACCTTTATTTTTTGTAGTTACATATTTTGCAAATTAGAAATAATCTTGGTGACATACTCCCATGCTGCTCTTTACAAATGAAGTCCTTCTTTTTTTGTTATCCTTCTCAGAGACATGGTCAACGTTTTTAAATTAAAGAACTTTACTTTTTAGAGTAGTTTTAGGTTCTCCACAAAATTGAGCAGAAAGTACAAAGAGTTCTTATATAACCCTACGTCCACATATTCATATACTCCCCTACTATTGGCAGTGCACACAGAGTGGTATATTTGTTACAATTGATGAGCTTACACTGACACATCATTATCGTCTAAAGTCCATAGTTTACATTACAGTTCATTCTTGGTATTGTGCAGTCCGTGGATTTGGACAGATGTGAAATGATACGTATCTATCATTATAGTATCACACAGAGTATTTTAACAGCCCTGAAAAATCCTCCGGTGTTGTTCCTATCCATCTCTTCCTTCCCCTTTACCCCTGGTAACTACTTGATTTTTTGTTGTCTCAGTGATTTTGCCATTTTCAAAATGTCATATGGTGGGGCTTGTATAGTATGCAGACTTTTCAGATGGATTTCTTTCACTTAGTAATATATATTTAAGCTTCTTCCATATTTTTCATGGCTTAATAGCTCATTTCTTTTTAATCTTTAATAATACTATGCTGTATGGATATATTGTATTTTTCTACTCACCTACTAAAAGACATCTCAGGTACTTCAAAATTTTGGCCATTATGAATAAAGCTTAGTAGGAGATTTTCAAGTTTTCCACCATTAACGATGATGTTAGCTGTAAGTTTCTTACAGATACGCTTTATCAAGTTGAGAAAGTTGTCTTCTTTTCTTAGGTTCTTGAGATTTTTTAAAAAATGGGTGTTGGATTTTGCCAAATGATTTTTCTGCATCTGTTGTAACATCATGTGATTTAACTGCTGTAATCTGTTTCTGTGATGGATTGCATTAATTGGTATTCAGAAGTTGAACCAGTCTTGTATTACTGGGATAAATCCCACTTGGTCTTGATATATAATTTTTTAATGTATTGTTGGACATGGTTTGCTAGTATTTTGTAGAGGAATTTTTCACATATGTTTATGAGATATATAGGTCTGTAGTTTTTTTCTAATGACTTTGGTTTTTTCTAATATCTTTGGTCAGAATAATGCTGACCTCATGAGTTAGGAAATACAGCCTCAGTTTCTATCTTCTGAATGAGGCAATGTAGGTAATTGGTTTAAATTTTTCCTGAAATGCTTGGTAGAGTTCACCATCCATTTGTGACTGGTGCTTTATATTTTGGAAAATGGTTAATAATTTATTCAATCTTGTAAAGGGGGCAGGAGGGCCATTCAGATTGTCTATTTCTTCCTGTCTAAGCAGTCATCAAGTTTTTATACATGCTTTTTTTCTTTCATATATGTAAATACATATATATATTCTCTATTCTCATTATATTCATTTGCTGATAAATCTATAGAAAACATGGTATACAAAGTAAAGACCTAAATATATGTACATGTTTCACATACTTCTATGTTTGATGAAGGAAAAAATATCATGCAGTTTACTGTCTTAACATAGAAAAATAGTTTTGTGGGAGAATATAACAGAAGGATTTTAGTAATGATAGTGATGGTGGTGGCTGTGGTTGTAGTGTGTTGGAATATCAGAAAATAAAAGGAGACCTGTGAGTAAATGTTAATTATATAGGTTAAGAGTGAAGGGAAATTGAAAGAAAATTCAACAATTCAAGTGTAAGAGACAAATAATACATACAAGGTCTTGAATTTTGTAAACATTAAAGACCACTATAGGTTTTACTCATTTAGTTAGAGGACATAATGCTAAAAGTAAAATCTAAAATATAAGTATGTGAAGATTATTCTAGCCCACCATCTAAGGATTTTGCAGTATATTACAAACTGAATTAGAGGTCATTTTAAAGAATTTTGATTGGTGGAGTGAACTGATTTGATTTAGTCATTAAAAAAAAAAAAAAAAAGATTACTCTAGGTGCTACTTGAAAATGGACAGAGAAGAAGGGAGGAGGAAAGGCACCAGAGAGTTTCTTTTCATGTCTAAAAGCTAAATAATTCGCAGGAAGAAGGGCGTTTCCTGCAGAGACTTTTTTCATTGTTCTTTAAAAAACAGCATTTTGTTATTAGCAGAATTTTATTACTGCAAACAGTAAATAACAGTGCAAACAAAATTTATAAAAGTAAAATATTTACAAATTGAATGCATTAGAAATTGAAAATTAGAATTCAGTGAAGTCTAGAATCACTAAAATATGAAATTTTTATCTGATAATATGAGAGAGTAAATACTGCAATTGTCAGAATTTAAAACTTATTTAAATTTCAAGCAGTTCTGGGTTCCCTTACCCTACTGCTCTCCACCTGGGTGCCCTTTCCCAATAAAGTCTCTTGCTTTGTCAGCACATGTGTCTCCTCGGACAATTCATTTCCGAGTGTTCGACAAGAGTCCGAATGACCACTTGGGGTACTCAGGGGCCAGTTTGCCTGCCAATGGACCAGACCCAGTGGCTGCAATTGGGACCTTTTTGTCCCTGGTCTCCTCCTGATGCGGACAACCAGCCAGAGTGCCCTGACTGGCCCCTACAGTGGATTGGTCTATAGAGAAGGCAGCTGACCTGATCTCACCTTAAAATGATGCTCAAGCAGGAGAAACTATACTACACCAGGATGAGAAGATGACGACATCAGAGGTAGACAGCTTGCCCAAGATGCTGGATGTGATTTGTATGATCATTTATGTTTTCTTGACTTCTTAGACTTCTGCATATAAATCAAATGCTTTTCTATCATAGGCCTAATTCTATGCTAGTTTTAGAAATCAATTCAATTGTTGGGTTTGTGGCCAATTACCTGTGTCTAGTTCTGGGTTACCTTGTTAAATTTCTCTACTACAAGACTCTAACTGGTTGGCCCCGAGAAAA
Source organism: Bison bison bison (assembly GCF_000754665.1). Classification (NCBI taxonomy): domain Eukaryota; kingdom Metazoa; phylum Chordata; class Mammalia; order Artiodactyla; family Bovidae; genus Bison; species Bison bison. The sequence continues at coordinate 12,005,976 of NW_011494708.1, read as the reverse complement.
TTTACTTTAAAAAAAAATTATAGTCATATTCAGGTTACTGTGATATTACTAGATGGGATCCCCTCACTGGGCCAATTAGTTATGCCTGCTCTGACTCTGGCCATAAACTTGAGCTTTTTTCTACTACTCAAGCTCAATTAGAGCAACAAGAAAAGTTTCAGCAAAGGAGGAAAAAATCTCCCACAATTATGGGGTGGATTTATACAGATAACACCAGGCTATGGTAATTTAGGTTTAAAGTCTCCTCTGTGTTGGAAACAATTAGATCATACTAAGGGCAGACAAACTGAAACCATACTCACAGAAAACTAGTCAATCTAATCACACTAGAACCACAGCCTTGTCTAACTCAATGAAATTAAGCCATGCCCGTGGGGCAACCCAAGATGGGCAGGTCATGGTGGAGAGATCTGACAGAATGTGGTCCACTGGAGAAGGGAATGGCAAACCACTTCAGTATTCTAGCCTTGAGAACCCCATGAACAGTATGAAAAGGCAAAATGATAATATACTGAAAGAGGAACTCCCCTGGTCAGTAGGTGCCCAATATGCTACTGGAGATCAGTGGAGAAATAACTCCAGAAAGAATGAAGGGATGGAGCCAAAGCAAAAAGAATACCCAGCTGTGGATGTGACTGGTGATAGAAGCAAGGTCCAATGCTGTAAAGAGCAATATTGCATAGGAACTTGGAATGTCAGGTCCATGAATCAAGGCAAATTGGAAGTGGTCAAACAAGAGATGGCAAGATGAATGTCGACATTCTAGGAATCAGTGAACTAAAATGGATTGGAATGGGTGAATTTAACTCAGATGACCATTATATCTACTACTGTGGCCAGGAATCCCTCAGAAGAAATGGAGTAGCCATTATGGTCAACAAAGAGTCCGAAATGCAGTACTTGGATGCAATCTCAAAAATGACAGAATGATCTCTGTTCGTTTCCAAGGCAAACCATTCAATATCACAGTAATCCAAGTCTATGCCCCAACCAGTAACGCTGAAGAAGCTGAAGTTGAATGGTTCTATGAAGACCTACAAGACCTTTTAGAACTAACACCTAAAAA
>NW_011494708.1:11996461-12004810 GCF_000754665.1 Bison bison bison | reverse complement strand
TTCATTATAGGGGACTGGAATGCAAAAGTAGGAAGTCAAGAAACACCTGGAGTGACAGGCAAATTTGGCCTTGGAATATGGAATGAAGCAGGGCAAAGACTAATAGAGTTTTGCCAAGAAAATGCACTGGTCATAGCAAACACCTCTTTCAAGAACAAAGGAGAAGACTCTACACATGGACATCACCAGATGGTCAACACCGAAATCAGATTGATTATATTTTTTGCAGCCAAAATGGAGAAGCTCTATACAGTCAACAAAAACAAGACCAGGAGCTGACTGTGGCTGAGATCATGAACTCCTTATTGCCAAATTCAGACTGAAATTGAAGAAAGTAGGAGAAACCACTAGACCATTCAGGTATGACCTAAATCAAATCCCTTATGATTATACAGTGGAAGTGAGAAATAGATTTAAGGGCCTAGATCTGATAGAGTGCCTGATGAACTATGGAATGAGGTTCGTGACATTGTACAGGAGACAGGGATCAAGACCATCCCCATGGAAAAGAAATGCAAAAAAGGAAAATGGATGTCTGGTGAGGCCTTACAAATAGCTGTGAAAAGAAGAGAATCGAAAAGCAAAGGAGAAAAGGAAAGATATAAGCATCTGAATGCAGAGTTCCAAAGAATAGCAAGAAGAGATAAGAAAGCCTTCCTCAGAGATCAATGCGAAGAAATAGAGGAAAACAACAGAATGGGAAAGACTAGAGATCTCTTCAAGAAAATCAGAGATCCCAAGGGAACATTTCATGCAAAGATGGGCTCGATAAAGGACAGAAATGGTATGGACCTAACAGAAGCAGAAGATATCAAGAAGAGGTGGCAAGAATACACAGAAAAACTGTACAAAAAAGATCTTCATGTCCCCGATAATCACAATGGTGTGATCACTGACCTAGAGTCAGATATCCTGGAATGTGAAGTCCAGTGGGCCTTAGAAAGCATCACTACAAACTAAGCTAGTGGAGGTGATGGAATTCCAGTTGAGCTATTTCAAATCCTGAAAGATGATGCTGTGAAAGTGCTGCACTCAATATGCCAGAAAATTTGGAAAACTCAGCAGTGGCCACAGGACTGGAAAAAGTCTTTTTTTATTCTGATCCCAAAGAAAGGCAATGCCAAAGAATGCTCAAACTACTGCACAATTGCACTCATCTCACATGCTAGTAAAGTGATGCTCAAAATTTTCCAAGCCAGGCTTCAGCAATATGTGAACCGTGAACTTCCAGATGTTCAAGCTGGTTTTCAGAAAGGCAGAGGAACCAGAGATCAAATTGCCAACATCCGCTGGATCATCAAAAAAGCAAGAGAGTTCCAGAAAAACATCTATTTCTGCTTTATTGACTATGCCAAAGCCTTGACTGTGTGGATCACAATAAACTGTGGGAAATTCTGAAAGGGATGGGCATACCAGACCACCTGACCTTCCTCTTGCAAAATCTGTATGCAGGTCAGGAAGCAACAGTTAGAGCTGTATATGGAACAACAGACTGGTTCCAAATAGGAAAAGGAGTCCGTCAAGGCTGTATATTGTCACCCTGCTTATTTAACTTCTATGCAGAGTACATCATGAGAAACGCTGGACTGGAAGAAACACAAGCTGGAATTAAGATTGCCAAGGAGAAATATCAATAACCTCAGATATGCAGGTGACACCATCCTCATGGCAGAAAGTGAAGAGGAACTAAAAAGCCTGTTGATGAAATGAAAGAGGAGATTGAAAAGTTGGCTTAAAGCTCAACATTCAGAAAACGAAGATCATGGCATCCAGTCCCATTACTTCATGGAAAATAGATGGGGAAACAGTGGAAACAGTGTCAGACTTTATTTTTTGGGGCTCCAAAATCACTGCAGATGGTGATTGCAGCCATGAAATTAAAAGACGCTTGCTCCTTGGAAGGAAAGTTATGACCAACCTAGATAGCATATTCAAAAGCAGAGACATTACTTTGCCAACAAAGGTCCGTCTAGTCAAGGCTATGGTTTTTCCTGTGGTCATGTATGGATGTGAGAGATGGACTGTGAAGAAGGCTGAGCGCTGAAGAATTGATGCTTTTGAACTGTAGTGTTGGAGAAGACTCTTGAGAGTCCCTTAGACTGCAAGGAGATCCAACCAGTCCATTCTGAAGGAGATCAGCCCTGGGATTTCTTTGGAAGGAATGATGCTAAAGCTGAAACTCCAGTACTTTGGCCACCTCATGCGAAGAGTTGACTCATTGGAAAAGACTCTGATGCTGGGAGGGATTGGGGGCAGGAGGAGAAGGGGACGACAGAGGATGAGATGGCTGGATGGCATCACTGACTCGATGGACTTGAGTCTGAGTGAACTCCAGGAATTGGTGATGGACAGGGAGGCCTGGCATGCTGCTATTCATGGGGTTGCAAAGAGTTGGACACGACTGAGTGACTGAACTGGACTGAACTGAAAATTTCAAGAGTGATATTTAGTAAATTAATCTTCTGTGCCACTAGATATACATTAGCTCAGTGAATATGTTATTATCTCACTGGAAGGACTGTTCTCCATGAATGTAAAAAATAACAATAAAAAATGATTTTAAATACTGGAGGGGGTTCAAATTACAGTTTTAGAGATGGAAAGCTGATTTGACAGTGTATAAAGCATTCTAGGCAACCATCTTTGATTTAATGTAAGGCATGGATAAAATTAGTATTTGATATCTGCAACTATCATTAATATGATGGTTTATTTATCTGTTTACTCTGTTAGCAAGATGAAGACATCTCAAGTATATATTATTATTTATTTATTTCCAACCATAAAGTCTCTGTCTTGGACTAGGGGAAGTGATGAAGCAGGTACTTAAATTATTGCAGGGTATGTTTCAGTAAGGAATCTGGTTCCAGTGACTAGTAATTCTGGCAGGTATTCTCTAAGGTAATTAATCATCATCCCTTATTTTTAGTAGTAACTAATTTACATTGTCAGAGATGGACCGTGGCTTGGCAAGTGATAAAGTGATTTTAAACTATTCTTCCTGATACTGCAGACAAGTTCAAGTAATTATGACATGTTTTGTGAGTCTAATTTTTAGAGAATATGAAAGGCATGGCCTGTACAAGCATGAGGGACTGCCTTATTTTCTTGTCATTCAGATATTATATTGTTTTTATTAATGCTACTTCTGAAATTGCTAAATTAAATCATATTCTAAAAACTATAGCAGTGACTGTTTTCATGCATATTATATTTAAAATTTTTAATGTCATGTGGCTAATTTAAGTTTATTATAAAATGAAAAAAACAGACAAGTTAAAAAATAACAAAGTAACTCACCAATAAAATACTAAGTGAGAGCTCATGTTTGTAAATAAAATTTTCTGTTGAATTTTTCTTTTAACTCAAGTGTCTTCAATTCCATTTTCATATATAACCTCTAGTTTAGTAACAGGCACCTCAGAAATGACTGTTGTTTGTTTTTTTTTTTAAAGAAGAAGGAAGAAAATGGCATAATGGCATTGTTTTACAGTTGAATGCAAATTCATTTCCAAGTACATTAATCTTTTGCTTTTAATTTAGTGGAATTTTTCCTCTGAGGCATTTTCAGTTTGTCAGTTCTTCACTAGAGCAGATATATGTTGTGCAATGTAATATGATTTCCTGACTGGATTTCAAATTAACCTTTTTCTAAAATGCAATACTTGACCACTAAAGGTATTGTTAACACCTCACAAGTTCAGTGTGCTATTAAACTTAAGTAAATTGACAAAATTTATATTAAGATCAGATTAAAGATTTACACTTGGTAAAAAGTTAAGCAAATCTCCATGCATTTTGATATTTTTAATTTGCATCTTTAATAGGCTGTAGCACAACAGAGTTGCTGGTCTCATTTCTACATATTTCATAAGAGGAAAACTTGTTCTTTTCCCACAATGTCAAATTATTCTAAGTTGGACATTTAAAGTCTTCAGCATACCAACATGTTTAAGCCACCAAAGCTTAATACTTTAAAGTACTTCAGCCTTGAAGATGGTGCTGAGAGATTCCATCATTATGATCATCACCCCTCCTTATCTAATGCCTCCACGCTCACTGTTACTGGCTGACTTTGTTCCTTCTGACCTGGAAGCAGAAACCCCTACTGAACTCCTTAGTCTAAAGAAAGTGACTTGCCTTTAGCAGAAACTTGAACATTAATTCCATCAGGCCTCTAGAGAATCTCTCTATACATTTTTCTACTTAGTTAATGCAGCTTTCAAAATTGTCATTTGCCCCTTGAGGATGATTTAGACAACAGAGAAGTCTGTGATTTAAGTTTTCTTCAGTAACTAAATTATCCCCTTCCCACCCTAGGTGTTAAAAGATGCAATTTAACATGGACTCTTTGAGTCACTAGGGCAACCCAGAGCCAACTTGCAGCAGGAAGGCGTTAGAGTATATTAACTCTTCAGAGTATTAGGGTGCCTTTCATATGTACAGCCAACATGCTCTCCAAACTACCTAATTTTCCACCAGAGAGTTTTGCAATCTAGCTGGGATGAAGAGTTAAGTGAGTGTTTCACTTTTTAAAGACTCTGCTCTAAGTGACAAAGACGTGATTTCAAAGAAGTATTTGTGGGTGTGTGTGCAGTGTGCGGAAGGGTACACTGAGAGGTTTTATGCACATTCATGATTTTTGTGTTTGTGGAAATTGTCTGTTCTTCAAATTCATTATTAGATTTCTAGTTTCTAGGGCTGTTATAATATGCATTTGGAGCAAAACATTTAGATGGAAACTGTAACTGTAAATTAAAGACAAAGGAAGAAATTATGATCAAATGGTTTCTTGGAGGCACTATTCTGTTAGGCTGATAATTAAATACTAACTGTAGCAATCGAAGGCAATTGCTACAGATAACCGTGTTGAGATATGCAGTCAAGGGAGTTACTGTTGAAGCCAAACATAAAGTGTACCAGTAACAAGTAGTCAAAGAACTCAGTCTTCCTCTGCATCCATTTACAGCAATAGGCACAATACAGTAGCATCATCTATTTTGAAAACCAAGTATTAACTGGACACCAGGAGGCTAAATATTTGCTTGAGTTTGAATGACATATTGAAAGATGAATGACCATGGAAATTTTAACTTCATTTTTTTTAATAGATAAAACAATAAAAAGTTGAAACTGTTCAAAATGACTATATCTGTATAGTGACTGCCAAAATAACACTGTGTATGCATGGGAGGGAAAAAAATGGTGCAGGGTAAAATAAATGTTCATGTGACTTTCTCATTTCTCTTTATAATCTCACTGTTTTAGGTGTAAGAATAATTCAGTTTCAGTTGCTTCCTTAACCTCTGAAGATCTTTCACAAAGAGATGCCTAAAAAATTCCCTCTATATACCTTTCTGTGTACCATGCTCCTTTGAAGACAAACCTAAGCAAGCTATGACAAACCTAAACAGCACATTAAAAAGCAGAGATATCACTTTGTCAACAAAAGTCCTTATAGACAAAGCTCCGTTTTTTTCCAGTAGTCATGTAAGGATGTGAGAGTTGGACCATATAGAAGGCTTAGCACCGAAGAACTGATGCTTTCAAACTGTGTTGCTGGAGAAGATTCTTGAGAATATCTTGGACAGCAAGGAGATCAAGCCGGTGAAACCTAAAGGAAATCAACCTTGAATATTCATTGGTAGGACTGATGCTAAAGTTGAAGCTGAAACTCCAATACTTTGGCCACCTGATGCAAAGAACGGATTCGTTGGAAAAGACCCTGATGATGGCAAAGACTAAGGCAGGAAGAAAAGGGGCGACAGAGGATGAGATGGTTGCATGGCATCATCAACTCAATGGACATGAGTCTGAGCAAACTCCAGTGAAACTGTCAAGGATAAGAAAGCCTGGTGTGCTACAGTCCATGGGGTAGCAGAATTGGACAGGACTGAGCAACTGAACAATATGTATCTTTCAGTATTCAAAGTAACCACACTTAATGGATGACAAAGGCATTCTCAAATTAGAAACTATTATGAAGGAAATACTAAATTTGGATGTTGGCATATCTAATGTGAGGGCTTCCCTGGTGGTTCAGTGGTAAAGAATTTGCTTGCCAATTCAGGAGATGTGGGTTTGATCACTGGGTCAGGAAGATCCCCTGGAGAAGAACATGGCAATCCACTCCAGTTTTCTTGCCTGGAAAATCCCATAGACAGAGGAACCTGGGAGGCTATAGTCTATGAGGTTACAAAAAGTTGGACACAAATTAGTGACTAAGCAACAACAACAATGTCTGATGTGGGATATGGGTACGAGCGCTTTTGGTTAAAGCTTTAACCTCTTAAACTAAACAACAGGATTCAAAAACCACTTCAGTGACTTGGTAGCCAAATGACTTAGTCATCAGCTATTAATATCTCCTTTATGCTTGTTTTCTCATTTGCCAAATGATGGTTCAATCCTTGAGTCAGGAAGATCCCATGGAGGAAGAAATGGCAACCCAGTCCAATATACTTGCCTGGAGAATCCCGTGGACAGAGGAGCCTAGCAGGCTACAGGTTACAAAACAATCAGATGTGACTGAACAGGCACACATAAGGATAATATTCTAGGGCCTCAATAGCCTTGCAGTGTTGCTGTGAGAATTAAATGAGATAATGTTTGCAAAACATTTAGAACAATGTCTGACCCATAAAAATCAGAGTTATTAAGATACGGTGTCTAACTCTTTGCAACCCCATGGATTGTAGCCCACCATGCTCCTCTGTGCATTTGATTTCCCAGGCAAGAATACTGGAATGCATTGCTATTTCTTTCTCCAGGGGAGCTTCCCAACCCAGTGACTGAACCTGGGTCTCCTACATTGCAGGCTGTTTCCTGCATTGCAGGCAGATTCTTTATTGATTGAGCTACCGGGAAAGCCCCTTATTAAGATATGAAAAATGATAGATAAATGTTAGTACAAATTCTAAATACTTCTCTATATTTTGTTTATTCCTTGATTCTTTTCATTTCAGTGACATTCTCAGATTTTAATAAAAAAAATAAACATAATCTGTTGCCTCTATTTGATATTACATCATAGACAAATGGGCTTCCCGGGTGGCTCAGGTGGTAAAGAATCTGCCTGCAATGGGGAAGACCTGGGTTCAATCCCTGGGTTGGGAAAATCCCATGGAGGAAGGCATGGCAACTCGCTCCAGTATTCTTACCTGGAGAATCCCCATAGACAGAGGAGCCTGGCAGGCTACAGTCCATAGGGTCTCAAAGAGTAGCACACAACAGAGCCACTAAACAGAGCAGAGCAGAGCAGAGCTCAGATTTTATTACACAGTTCAGGTAACATATTGTGGCCCATAAAAAGCCTTCCTTATTTTTTCCAACCAAGTTAAATTTTCTTTCACTAAACTTCTGGTTGCAGGTGGTCTACACCATACTTAGTTACACAATGTCCCTTGCAACATATATCAAGTTGTAATACATGCTATCAGTTCATTCTGTCTTAAATGAACACTTAGTCCCTCTGGGCACCAATGGAAGTCTTTTTCTTCTTACCCTGAACTTTGTGAAAGTGAGGAACAGGACACAATCATCCGTATAATTATATACTTGAAGTCAAACCCCTTGCAGTTTCATTTTTGGTACCTTAACTACAACACCATAAAATGTGTACCGGCAAGGCTATTTCTCCAGAATTTTTACTGTTTTCTTCAAACACCATACACCCCATTTCACTCTTGACATGCCCTCATCCTATTCTCTGGTTTTCTCAAGACATAGCTAACTTTCCTCCTCTCCCAGTATTAGCATAAACCACCAAGGATTGGCTTGCTCCACACAGAGTGGCACCTGCATTACCTTCCTGTCCAGAAATAGTAGCTTACCTGAATTGTCTGTGTCCATACAAGGAAATGGCGGTATCACTTCTTTCATTCATTACCAGCTCTCAGAATAACTTAGGACTTTTTTTTTTTCAAGAAAGTTCCATTTAAAATTTGCATCCTGATAAGGAGGGCCACCTGTTCTTTTAGCTAATCAATATTCAGAAAAATATTCTGAAATGCATTTAAACTTTTTTTTCCTTAAGAGTATTCTGTGGCCATTATCAAAGGCAATTGAGAATTTTAGCAAATGATGACCCCAATTGATAGTACTTTTCATCATTTATACAATATGTCTAGCATCCATAGGCCAACCTGTTCCTCTAAAACCAGGCACAAGATAATATGTACTTAAAATTTTGTTTACTTAAGTGAACACTTTGACTACTATAGCGGGAGGAAAGAAACCTTTTCCTCTATCTCCTAAATTCTATAACTGTGGTCCTTTTAATTAAACTGACAAAAGACAAATTAGCAAGACAGAAAAATCCAGAGTTTATTAACATGTGCAGTATGAATA
>NW_011494708.1:11977055-11996361 GCF_000754665.1 Bison bison bison | reverse complement strand
ATGAATACCCATGAAAGAAACTCTGTTAGTATCCCAAAGGAATGATTAGAACTTGGGGTTTATACGTTTATGAAAGTGAAAGTGAAAGTGACTCAGTCGTGTCCAACTCTTTGCGACCCCATGGACTGTACAGTCCATTGAATTCTCCAGGCCAGAATACTGGAGTGGGTATCCAGTCCCTTCTCCAGGGGATCTTCCCAACCCAGGGATCAAAGCCAGGTCTCCGTTGCAGGCAGATTCTTTATCAGCTGAGTCACCAGGAAGTCCAAGAATACTGGAGTGGGTAGCCTATCCCTTCTCCAGTGGATCATCCTGACCCAGGAATCAAACTGGAGTTTCCTGCATTGCACACAGATTCTTTACCAGCTGAGTTTTATAGGTTTATGCTGCTGCTGCTGCTGCTGCTGCTGAGTTGCTTCAGTCGTGTCCGACTCTGGGCGACCCTATAGATGGCAGCCCACCAGGCTCCCTGGGATTCTCCAGGCAAGAACACTGGGGTTGGTTGCATTTCCTTCTCCAATGCATGAAAGTGAAAAGTGAAAGTGAAGTCGCTCAGTCAAGTCAGACTCTTCGTGATCCCATGGACTGCAGCCCACCAGGCTCCTCTGTCCATGGGATTTTCCAGGCAAGAGTACTGGAGTGGGGTTATAGGTTTATATAGCATCTTAATAAAGAACAATGAGTTTGTAGAAAAATGCTAAGACTGAGGGAAAGGGGTATAGGATTTTAAGGCTAGCTGGCAATGGGACAGTAAATATAGGAGAAGAAATTAATGCAAGGAAAGCGTTATTTTAGTAAGATTTGCTATTTAGATTCTTTTCTGTTCTGCATCTGGGCTGATAATAGTTGCTCCAGGTGATTAAGAGTCTAAGCCTCCTTTTAGGGAAATAGGATATGAGGGTGGGGGCTTCTTTTTCCACATCTCCTGTTTCTCAGTTGTCTTCAGCTCAAAATAATCCTGTGTCAAAGCATCATGGGATGCCATATTCTGTTCTCCTATAATGCATTATATCTATAGATATTTCATTGATGTTAATCAATATAATATTTTTAATTGATACACTGGCAAATCTACATTAAACAAAATTATAAAACCTAGTTTTGGCACCCTCTGATGTATTGATTTTTATACACTGTGTCATCTAAAGAATTATACAAGCACTAGGCCTCACATTCCTCACATAAGTGCAGGATGGTAATAAGACTTAGTTTGTAAGTTATGGCTAACTAAGGCCCTTGGGCCCAAAATATGAATGAATGACCCCAGGTCAGTTCTTTGGTTAGATCACAGTAGCTACGCTTGACAGCTGTTAACTTCTCTGAATGTAGGGACATAATTAAAAGTAGGATTTCTTAGAATAGTTGCATAAATATCAGCTTCAGAAAATGAGAAGGAGGCTTTAAGTTCAGACAAAAGAAAACAATTGAAAAGGTCTCAAGTAAGATAAACAGGAAAATAAATGCTTAATAAAGGGGAGGTAGTAATATTTTTGTAATTATTGCTGGAATTATTGGGTTCCTGCTTGTATTAAAGGTCAAGCAAATATTTTAATCTATAGACTCCTGAGGTTAGAAGAAACTCAAATTTTAAAATAATCTTATCTATAATCTGTGGGTAATCTTTTTCTTCCCTAAGAAAGACTAAAGGAAACATCTAGAATAAAGAGCAGCTAGTTATATTTTAATTCCTGTCCTTATACTACCTTGAGCTGGTACTCCCTCAACATTCACAATGTAGTTGTATTTATAATGAAGTTCTAGAAAAGGGGGCAAATGCATCTCTTAAGATTGGGGTCTTAATCTTAAAATTAAGATTTAGAAATGTACTGACTAGTAAGTGCTTCTTGCTTCAGCACCTTCCAATAAGGTCAGGAGACAGAATCCACTCTAGTTAAACTAACAGAAAATGTAATTTAAATAATTTTTAACTAAGTATTAGAGAGCTGAAAAGTCAAAAAGGACACACTATGCTGTTACAGAGATAGTAATTGCAGGAAATAGGACTGAAGAAAATAAGGCAAGAGGTTTGGATCATTAAAGTTCACAGGAGGAACCCAGCAAAATCAGGATCCAGTCCTCTCTGAGGAGGAGTGTTGGGTAACTGAGGCTCCAAACTCAGACGCTTGAACTTCAGGGGCTCAGATCAGAGGCCTGTGGTCCTCAGGACTCAATCAGACCTCTGAGAAGGAAGAGCTAGCCAGCTGGTAGCTGTCAGAAAGAGGTGAGTATAATTGTATATTTATCTTTGCATAATTAAAAGCTCTTGGAATATAGAAATTCATATATGCAGTTCATAACTGACAATAAGTAAAAGTGAATTGAAAATTTGAGACTATCTTTGTGATTGCACCAGAATCTAAATCGGTTCGATTCTAGCATATTTATAAAGAAACATTATTAAATTTTAATCTTACTGGAAAACTATGAGTAAGTTATGTTTCAAGCATTGCACCTAAAATGATTTAGAATTTGTATCTCCCCATCTGCTGTATATTAAAATTGACTTAATGTGTACTGCTGCATTTTGTTACATTTGGTACCAATCCTTTTCCCCATCTCAAACGAATACCAGTTTCTAAGCATTTTAAATAGAAAATATTTTTTCCCCCAAGAGTGAACATTATTCATAATCCATTGCAATCTTTCAGATCACTGAGAAAAGGAATGGGTTTACTAACATTCTGGAGTAGGTACACAAATAAACCTGAAAGTTTATTTTTAAGGGAAAAAAATAGTTGCAAGAAAAGATTTTATTAGAAGCTGTACAGAATGAATATGCTATCATCTAAATTCAGCTAGACCCCACACAAGTGCGAGAACAGCACGAGAGATTAATAACATGTACACCAGCATATTTTATTCATGGTGATAGCCACTACACTTCCAAAATCTGAAATTCAGAGGCTATAAATCTCTAAAGAAATGATAAATGCAAAAGGTTGAGAAAATGGACCGGAGCTCTAGAATGATGTCTTGACATTCACACATGCTACATTGGCATCCATTAGCCATATGTCATCTTCCCTTTTGAGAATGAAGACTTCTTTCACCTTATAATTATTTACATATGTTAAATAAATAATGTCCTCTTCTGCTTTCAGACGGATGTTCCTCTTCTTCTTTGAAATGGGGAGTTTCAGAATGGCATACCAAGATCCACACACAGCTTATTATGGGCAAGGGAAAAACATTATTTCCTCCTCCACAAAAGGCTCATGGCCAGGTTTTAACCCCATAAGTTCTTATGCAGATTTTGTTCACAAGCAAGCAGGACTAAGCCTAAGGAAGATGATGCCTCACCCCAGTAAGAGTAGAGATGCATTGTTCTCTTGCTTCCAGGGCTTGCTTGTCTGTACCTCCCTCCTGGGAACACTCTATCCAGCTAATCCTGCTCATTTATTAGGGTTTTAAAGTGAACTTTGTATTTGAGTTTTGCGTTTTAGAGTATAAAGCAGACTCAAACAGATAGAAATAGTGATCAGGAAAAGAAATTATCCTTCATTATAACTAAGATGGATATTCTATTTAAAAGTCAGAGACTATATTTCACCCCAATCAGTCTCCAAAGTGGAACATATTTCATTATGCATACTTACCTACCATGTAGGATACTCACTGACCCCACTTTAAGGCATGAGTGTGAGAGTTGGAAATACCAACTCAGGTTACAGGAAATCTACTGTTCACTGTTCTTTTATTTTATTTCAGTGTGCTTTTCTGTGTTTGGCAGTAAACTGACTGTCAGGTTATCCTGGATGACCTTTGCTGGGAAAACTGGGGAAAGTCAATTTGTTTGTATCTCAGCCTGAAGCATACTAAGTTAGCCCTGTCCTAGTAGTTATGGTGAGGAACAGGAGTGAGCAGACCAAATTTTGCAACAGGGAAAGCACAAACACAGGTACAGTTAAGCAGAAATATATGTCATGTATTCAAACAACCCTTTTGAGCAAAGTATATCACATGGCTAGGTCCATTGTCAGATTGTGAAGTGAAGTGAAAGTCGCTCAGTCATGTCCGACTCTTTACAACCCCATGGACTTTACAGTCCATGGAATTCTCCAGCAGGCCAGAATACTGAAATGGATAGCCTTTCCCTTCTCCAGAGGATCTTCCCAATCCAGGGATCAAACCCAGGTCTCCTGCATTGCAGGCAGATTCTTTACCAGGCGAGCCAGAAGGGAAGCCCAAGAACACTGAAGTGGGTAGCCTATCCTTTCTCCAGGGGGATCTTTCTGAACCAGGAATCAAACGGGGATCTCCCGCATTGCAGGCAGATTCTTTACCAACTGAGCTGTCGGGGATGCCCTAGTGTCAGATTGAGAGGGGTTAAAATATTTTTAGGGCAAAGGGAGCAGATACAGGGAAGTAGTTAATTAGGGTCATTCATTCAATTATTCTACCACTATCAGTAATTCTGATTTTTATACACACGTAAAATACTTATCAGTTGAGGCTCTCATAGAATAGGCACTTTCCTTGTGGCTCAGTGGTAAACAATCTTTCTGCCAATGCCAGAGATGGAGCTGACACATTCTACCCTTGGATCAGGAAGATCCCCTGGAGGAGGAAATGGTAACCCACTCCAGTATTCTTGCCTGGGAAATCCCATGGACAGAGGAACTTGGTGGGCTACAGTCTATGGGGTTTGCAAAGTATCAGACATGACTGACCATGTACACACAGTCATAGAATAGGCCTTCCCTCTCAACTATTTCTGTCTTTTCCATATGAAAATAGTACCTGGAGATAACACAGTAAAAGTATTCTGGTTGTAATACTAAGACTATGAAAATGTTAGTTTGCTTTCCTACAGATTGAAATTAGCTTCTCAGCCTCCTAGGTGTGAAAAGGACATGCACCCCTTGTAGCAAAAGTTAAGTTTCTTGACCTTCTTCCTATTCATGTCAAATGTGCTCCCTTTACTGGAAGACCAAACATCTGCAGCTACTTTGTATAATGAAGGAGATACTTTGTTTCAGAATTTATAATAGGAATTGAATTTAGTAGGACTTCCCTGGTAGCTTAGACCATAAAGAATCTGCCTGTTAAGGCAGGAGACTCTTGTTTGATCTCTGAGTCAGGAAATCCCCTGGAGAATGGAATGGCAACCCATTTCAGAATTTTTGCCTGGAGAATTCCATGGACAGAGGAGCCTGGGGGAGGCTATAGTCTATGGGGTCACAAAGAGAACTTTCTCAGCATCCTATCTCCCCACAATCTAGAATATATAATAGATACATAAATTACTTTGAGTGAATAAATAGTTTTTAAGCCTTGAAAGTGAAAGTGAAGTTCCTCAGTCATGTCTGACTCTTTGCAACCCCATGGACTGTGGCCTACCAGGCTTCTCAGTCCATGGGATTTTCCAGGCAACAGTACTGGAGTGGGTCGCCATTTCCTTCTCCAGGGGATCTTCCCGACCCAGGGATAGAACCCTGGTCATTGTAGGCAGACACTTTACCCTCTGAGCCACCGGGGAAGCCCAGTAGCTTAAAGATGTATAATTATAAGTAAACATATTTAATATATTTGGAATAATTCAGGGTTTCTAAAACCACTATAAATTGAGAAGAATAGAATGCTGTAAACATGCTACTGGTTCTGTGATCAAAGTAGGAAATAGAGAGGTGATATATGTGTTGGAAAAGAGGTTGTTTGAACAAAAGAGCTTCTTGTTGTATGTTCCTGAATTTAAAAACAATAGAAAGTGGGTTGGTGCCTCAGTTGGTAAAGAATTTGACTGCACTGGAAGAGATGCAGGTTCAGTCCCTGGGTGGGAAAGATCTCTTGGAGAAGAAAATGGCAAACCCCTTCAGTATTCCTTCCTGGAAAATCCCATGGACAGAGGAGCCAGGTGGGCTATAGTCCAATGGGTGCAAAGAGTCAGACATGACTAAGTGACTAAACCACTAGGGAAAAGAAGTAAAAAATGCTTGTTTCATGTAAGTAATTAAGTGACTTTCTTGTTGGCTCCCTAAGCCTCTGCTCTAGATGGAAGGTTTGTTTTATCCAAAATTCATCTGTTGAAACCTAATACCCAGGGAAATGGTATTTGGAGGTGGGGCCTCTGGGCAAGCTCTCATGAAGGGGAATAGTACCCTTGAAAAAGAGACCCCAGAGAACTCCCTCTGTCCTTCTGCCTTGTGGGGACACAAGAAGTTGGCTGTCTTTAGGCCAGGAATCAGGCCCTCACCAAAGACCAAATCTGCTGGTGCCTTGATCTTGGATTTTATAGTCTCTTAAACTGTAAGAAATAGATTTCTGTTGTTTGTAAGTCACCCAGTCCAAAGTATTCTGTTATAGGAGCCTGAACAGACTAACACAACCTCCTAAACTTTGCTCATCAGCATTTCTCAAGCCATCCTGAAATTTCCTTTTCAGTGCTCTGTAGGGTAAACAAGGCCTTAAATGTTTACATACTAAACCTGTGTATTTTCTGTTCAGGCTGTATCCCTTGTATCTGGTATATAGTATAGAAGATATCGGAGAAGGCAATGGCACCCCACTCTAGTACTCTTGCCTGGAAAATCCCATGGATGGAGGAGCCTGGAAGGCTGCAGTCCATGGGGTCGCTGAGGTCGGACACGACTGAGCAACTTCACGTTCACTTTTCACTTTCATGCATTGGGGAAGGAAATGGCAACCCACTCCAGTGTTCTTGCCTGGAGAATCCCAGGGATGGGGGAGCCTGGTGGGCTGCCGTCTATGGGGTCACACAGAGTCGGACACGACTGAAGCGACTTAGCAGCAGCAGCAGCAGCAGCAGCATAGAAGATATGAAATTAATAATTTAATCAGACTGTTGCAAAGAAGACAATTAAGATTGATCAGGTTATAAATAATGTATTTGAAAGAAAAAATAAAGATCAGTGTTAGTACTATGGTAGCAATGTCTGAGTTGGAGTTGGTAATTTGTGTGCAGAAAAAAAAAAATTGCAATTGAATCAAATATAACTTTGAACACATTGGGTGGGAAAGTTGGGAAGGCACACATTCAGTACCCATTATAATCGAGAAGATCATCTGGTTCCCTGAAAACAGAGACATTTGAGATGTTCATACCTTAAAAAAAAATACAGTGTTCAAGTATGTTGACAAAGTAGTCAGATTTATTAGATGTTGTTCAGCAATGAAAACAGGTAACATATATTACACTCTGTGCCAGACCACTAATTATTTTCATAACAATGCTCTGAAATCTTAATATTAATCTCATTTAAAAAATATATAAATTTAATTTGAAAGAATAATTTACACAAGGTCACACAGCTCCCAATGTTACAAAGCTCACAACATTACACAGCTCCCAACGTTACACAGCTAGTAAGTAGCAGAGCAAAACCGTGAATTCAGGTAGTCTGGTTGTACATCTGAGCTCTTAACTATCCTACCTCTCTCTAAATTATTTGAAAGAAACTATGTTCCTCAATATATTTGAAAACTATAAAGATACAATATGAGGTAAGAAAACATTAGTTTACTTGATACTATCTATAATCATGTTATCTAATGTAGTAATCATAGCTTATGTGTGACTATGGAGCACATGAAATATGACTCATATGAATTTTTAAACTTTTCAATTGAAAATAACATAAATATCTCAATGTTTTTTATGTTGATCACATGATAAAATTGTAGTATTTTGGATATATCTGTTAAATAATATATATTATTAATCATTTTATTTCTGTTCATATTTTTAATGCTGCTACTTGCTGCCCCAGTGGCAGGCACTTGGGAATGAATAGACAACACCCAGACAGAGGTCAGGTTCTGTGCTTAGCATTTCACATTGGCTAGCTCCTTTCAGACTTTCATGCATTGCAGAAGGAAATGGCAACCCACTTCAGTGTTCTTGCCTGGACCATCTGAGGGACGGGGGAGCCTGGTGGGCTGCAGTCTATGGGGCCGCACAGAGTCAGACACGACTGAAGCAACTTAGCAGCAGCAGCTCCTTTCAGAAGTGTGGTGGCTGTGACGGACAGCTCAGAAGCGCGGCCAAGAGGAGCTACCCCACGTCCGAGGTCAGCAGGCAGCCGAGAGCAGTAACCCCAAGTCCAAGGTAAGAGAAACCCAAGTAAGATGGTAGGTGTTGCAAGAGGTCATCAGAGGGCAGACACACTGAAACCATAATCACAGAAAACTAGCCAATTGATCACACCGACCACAGCCCTGTCTAACTCAGTGAAACTAAGCCATGCCATGTGGGGCCACCAAAGATGTACAGGTCATGGCGGAGAGGTCTGACAGAACGTGGTCAACTGGAGAAGGGAATGGAAAACCACTTCAGTATTCTTGCCTTGAGAACCCCATGAACTGTATGAAAAGGCAAAATGATAGGATACTGAAAGAGGAACTTCCTAGGTCAGTAAGTGCCCAATATGCTACTGTAGATCTGTTGAGAAATAACTCCAGAAAGAATGAAGGGATGGAACCAAAGCAAAACAATACACTGTTGTGGATGTGACTGGTGATAGAAGCAAGGCCCAATATGTAAAGAGCAATATTGCATAGGAACCTGGAATGTTATGTCCATGTATCAAGGCAAATTGGAAGTGGTCAAACAGGAGATGGCAAGAGTGAATGTTGACATTCTAGGAATCAGTGAACCTAAATGAACTGGAATGGGTGAATTTAACTCAGATGACCATTATATCTACTACTGTGGGCAGGAATCCCTTAGAAGAAATGGAGTAGCCATCATTGTCAACAAAACAGTCTGAAATGCAGTACTTGGATGCAATCTCAAAAATGACAGAATGATCTCTGTTCATTTCCAAGGTGAACCATTCATATCACGGTAATCCAAGCCTATGCCCCAACCAGTAATGCTGAAGAAGCTGAAGTTGAACTGTTCTATAAAGACCTACAAGACCTTTTAGAATTAAATACCAAAAAAGATGCCCTTTTCATTATAGGGGACTGGAATGCAAAAGTAGGAAGTAAGAAACACCTGGAGTAACAGGCAAATTTAGCCTAGGAGTACAGAATGAAGCAGGGCAAAGGTTAATAAAGTTTTGCCAAGAGAACTCACTGGTCATAACAAACACCCTCTTCCAACAACACAAGAGAAGACTCTACACATGGACATTACCAGATGGTCAACACCGAAATCAGATTGATTATATTCTTCACAGCCAAAGATGGACAAGCTCTATACAGTCAGCAAAAACAAGACCGAGACCTGACTGTGGCTCAGATCATGAACTCCTTATTGCCAAATTCAGACTGAAATTGAAGAAAGTAGGGAAAACCACTAGACCATTGAGGTATGACCTAAATCAAATACCTTATGATTACACAGTGGAAGTGAGAAATAGATTTAAGGGATTAGATCTGATAGAGTTCCTGATGAACTCTGGATGGAGGTTTGTGACACTGTACATGAGACAGGGATCAAGACCATCCCCATGGACAAGAAATGCAAAAAAGCAAAATGGTTGTCTGAGGAAGCCTTAAAAATAGTTGTGAAAAGAAAAGAAGTGAAATGCAAAGGAGAAAAGGAAAGATATAAGCATCTGAATTCAGAGTTCCAAAGAAGAGCAAGAGAGATAAAAAAGCCTTCCTCAAGGATCAGCAAGGAGATAGAGGTAAAAAACAGAATGGGAAAGACCAGAGATCTCTTCAAGAAAATTAGAGATCCCAAGGGAACATTTCATGCAAAGATGGGCTCGATAAAGGACAGAAATCGTATGGACCTAACAGAAGCCGAAGATATTAAAAGGTGGCAAGAATACACAGAAGAACTGTACAAAAGAGATCTTCATGATCAAGATAATCATGATGGTGGGATCAGTCACCTAGAGCCAGACATCCTGGAATCTGAAGTCAAGTGGGCCTCAGGAAGGATCACTATAAACAAAGCTAGTGGAGGTGATGGAATTCCAGTTGAGCTATTTCAAATCCTGAAATATGATGCTGTGAAAGTGCTGCACTCAATATGCCAGCAAATTTGGAAAACTCAGCAGTGGCCACCTGGAAAAAGTCAGTTTTCTTTCCAATCCCAAAGAAAGGCAATGCCAAAGAATGCTCAAACTACCGCACAATTGCACTCATCTCACACACTAGTAAAGTAATGCTCAAAATTCTCCAAGCCAGGCTTCAGCAATACATGAGCTGTGAGCTTTTGGATGTTCAAGCTGGTTTTAGAAAAAGCAGAGGAACCAGAGATCAAATTGCCAATATCTGTTGGATCATGGAAAAGGCAAGAGAGTTCCAGAAAAACATCTATTTCTGCTTTATTGACTATGCCAAAGCCTTTGACTGTGCAGATCACAATAAACTGTAAAATTCTGAAAGAGATGGGAATACCAGACCACCTGACCTGCCTCTTGAGAAACCTATATGCAGGTCAGGAAACAACAGTTAGAACTGGACATGGAACAACAGACTGGTTCCAAACAGGAAAAGGAGTATATCAAAACTGCATATTGTAACCCTGCTTATTTAACTTCTATGCAGAGTACATCATGAGAAACGTTGAGCTGGAAGAAGCACAAGCTGGAATCAAGATTGCTGGGAGAAATATCAATAATGTCAAATAGGCAAATGACACCACCCTTATGGCAGAAAGTGAAGAGGAACTAAAAAGCCTCTTGATGAAAGTGAAAGAAGAGAGTGAGAAAGTTGGCTTAAAGTTCAACATTCAGAAAATAAAGATCATGGCATCTGGTCCCATCACTTCATGGGAAATAGACTGGGAAAAATTGGAAACTGTGACAGACTTTATTTTTAGGGGCTCTAAAATCACTTCAAATGGTGACTGCAGCCATGAAATTAAAAGACACTCCTTGGAAGGAAAGTTATGACCAAGCTAGATAGCATATTCAAAAGCAGAGACATTACTTTGCCAACAAAGTTATGTCTAGTCAAGGCTATGGTTTTCCCAGTGGTCATGTACAGATGTGAGTGTTGGACTGTGAAGAAAGCTGAGCGCCAAAGGATTGATGGTTTTGAACTGTGGTGTTGGAGAAGACTCTTGAGAGTCCCTTGGACTGCAAGGAGATCCTACCTGTCCATCCTAAAGGAGATCAGTCCTGGGTGGTCATTGGAAGGACAGACGCTGATTTTGAAACTCCAATACTTTGGCCGCCTCATGCGAAAAGTTGACTCATTGGAAAAGACCCTGATGCTGGGAGGGATTGGAGGCAGGAGGAGAAGGGGACGACAGAGGATGAGATGGCTGGATGGCATCACTGACCCAATGGAAATGAGTTTGGGTAAACTCTGGGAGTTGGTGATGGGCAGGGAGGCCTGGCATGTTGTGATCATGGGGTCTCAAAGAGGCGGACACGACTGAGCGACTGAACTAAACTGAACTAATAAAATGTTAACTTACATTCTTGACTATTTCAGTTTGGTCTGCTGTCACAAAGTTCCATAAATTGTGAGTGACTTATAAACAGAAATTTATTTTTCACCTTCTGTAGGCGAAAGTCCAAGATCAAGGTAACCGTATTATTGGTTCTGGTGAAAGCCCTTTTCCAGGTTGTAGACTGCTGACTACTCGTGCAACGGTATCCTCGTATGGCAAAAGAGAACAAGCTAACTCCTGCCTCTTCTTAGAAGGGCATGAATCTCATTCATGAGAGATCCACCTTCATGGCATAATTACCTCTCAAAGACTTCACCCCCAAATACCATTTCATTGAGGAGTAGGTTTCAAAATATAAAATTCAGGGTACACAGACATTCAGTTCATAACAGTGGCTTATTGAACAGAGCTGGCATATGTGTTGTAAATGTTATTTCTTATTGGTTTTTATGGCTAAGTGTCTTTGCTATACTTTAAATGAGCTTAGCTCTTTCCCTCATTACAAGAGTATTGAATGAAATCTGTCCCTATCACTTTAATTAGTGTCTTGTCTGCAGTAGCTACCACAGCATACCATAAAAAGAGGAGGACTCTTTAAGAAGAGGAATCTTCAGTCATATTCCTAAACAAATTGAACATATTTGGTAAATCATCTGTTAATCAATCAGTACAAGCTGGTTTAATGTACATTCAACAGATCTATTATTTGGCAAAATTTAGTTATACTGGGGATTTTTTGAATACATATAAAATGAATCAAGTTTCAAATCACTCTGTACCAGCTTAGAAGATGAATTTGTGTTCTATAGAGGAGAATGTAAGTATTTTAAAGTGGGCTGGGAACCATGTACACTATTTTTCTATTGCTACTGTTAAAAAGTATCACTAATTTTACAGCTTAAAACCATACACTTTTATTATTTTACAGTTCTATAGCTCACAAGTCTGAAATCAGTGTGAGCTAAATCAGTGTTGGCAGGGCTTTGCTTCTTTCCTGGGGCTTTAGGATAGAAATGGTTTCTTTGATCTTTTTAGCATCTAGAAGTCACCCACATTCATTGGCTCCTGACTTGTTTCTTCCATCTTCAAAGCTAGCAACATTAGTCCAAGCATGTCTCATACTACCCTCTCTCTGGTTCTATTTTCTAATTCACTTTCCACTTTTAAGAATCCAGATAATCCAGGGTAAGTTTCTTATCTCGAGTCAGCTGATTAGCAACCTTAATTCCATCTGGAACCTTAATTATCTTTTGCTGTGTAATCTAACATTTTCACAGGTTCCAGTAATTAAGACATAGACAACTTTGGGTTTTCATTTTCCTACCTCTCACATGATGATTATTAATTTTATAAATTTATATCAAGAGGAATCCATAAGCAAGAGACATAGAATGTATTTATTTCCTATTATTCCAAAATAATTCTATTCAAAATTCAATTCTATTGAAATAACATATGATAGATATCTTACCATAGTGCTGAAGAGTGTGTATGTATGATGTGTAGTGGCCTGAGAGAACAAGATACTATGTCTGTTAATGTGAATCAGAATTGGTTGTGCCAAGAAAGACATTAGGGGGTCTTGATGTTTAAGATGATTAGCTTCATGATTAGCTCATGAAGTGATACCTTTATGCTGCTGCTAAGTCACTTCAGTCGTGTCCAACTCTGTGTGACCCCATAGACGGCAGCCCACCAGGCTCCCCCGTCCCTGGGATTCTCCAGGCAAGAACACTGGAGTGGGTTGCCATTTCCTTATCCAATGCATGAAAATGAAAAGTGAAAGCGAAGTAGCTCAGTCGTGTCCAACAGTGGTGTCCGACTCTTCGCGACCCCATGGACTGCAGCCTACCAGGCTCCTCCATCCATGGGATTTTCCGGGCAAGAGTACTGGAGTGGGGTACCATCGCCTTCTCCATACCTTTATGCTACCTTTTATATATATATGAGACCTCTTTATAAATTGTTTTTTTCTGTTTTATATACTATATTATTTTCAGAAATATGTTCTTTATCTGAGTGTTTAATGGGATGCTCTCTCACATTCCCCTTATACTGTTTCTTCAAATTGGTAAATTCATGATTTTAAAGACTTACCACCTGTTTTTACCTATTAGAATAATGGATGCTGACAATACAGTACTGAATCAACAGGCCAACGTCTCTGCCACCAAAAATTGGAAAACCCTTTTCATATTTAATCTATTTCATATAACTTCCTATACAAATTTCACGTTTTTTAACATGTTTAAAGAATGATTTGCACTTTTTTGGCTTCCTGTTCACTTTCATGACATCATCTCATTGTTAAAGTCATATTGCAAATACTTCTTACTTCATAAGAAGCAAAGTTGGAAAATTGAGCTATAAAAACATAACAAGTGTTAACATCTGTAGAAAGCTATACAGTTTAAACTCATATGGGGACATTTAACCCTTCTTGTATTCATAAAAACCATTTTTTACTAAATAATGATAATAGTCTAATAAAATCATTATTATTAGACTAGTAATAATAAAGATAGAAAAATCTGTTTAGCTTTTACATGGGCTGTGAACTTCTTGTGGATTATTTCAATTTTTGCATAATTTGTAAAATAAATGTTTAACACTTAAATATTAAGTAAATGTTCATTAATCTCAGACTAAGTAACTGACAGAACCAAGATTTGAATAAGACAGTATGACTTATAAGTACATATTCTTAGTAAATACACCATACTAAAAGTAGCATTATGGTATATAAAATTTCTAGGCTAACAAAGCAAAGTACCACAGACTAGACAGCTTAAAACACAGAACTTTATTTTCTTATTTAGGGCTAGAAGTCCCAAGTCAAAATTTCAGCAGGGTTCATTTTATTCTAATATCTTTCTTCTTTGCTTTTACATGGCTATCTTTTCCCTTTGTCTTTACATGATCTTCATTTTGTGTGTTTCTGTGCCCAAATCAACTCATAAACATATCAGTCACACTGGATTAGGGCACACGCATATCACTTTATTTTAATCTAATTATCTCTTTAAAACTTCCATCTCCAAATAGTCACATTCTGGAGTACTAGGGGGATTAGAACTTCAACATATGTATTTTGAGAGGACAGGATTTACCATGCAAGATATAGTTTCTTAGACAAGAGGGGAAAACAGAGATTCATTATTGTCCATGACAGAAACACATGAAATTACTCCAACTGAGACCATGACATGTGTTTCTTACTTCTACAATAGCATACTCTGCTAAGTTACATTTGGAAAGAAATAGTGAACAGCAAGGATTGGGAGGCTAAGAAGCATAATCAAAACCCTTAGAGACAAATGAATATACTGGATGTCAAAATCTCTGTGCAAATAAAGCATGAAATCCATCCATTGTGCTGGAAGCTTAGAAACTTGCTGATAATGGGGTTTTCTGTTGTACTACTGGCAATACTACCACGTGGGAAGAATTTTTACTGAACTAAGGGGTAGAGAACCAATTTACTGGAAGGAGTCCAGTCTAAAGTTTAGTTTGTTCAGAAACACTCAGCAGAGCATGAACAGGAACTGAGGAGGTGGACAGCAGGGGTGAGTGCTGTCAGTTGCACTTGGAATGTTAAAACAAAGAAGAATGTGGAGGCGGAGGCAGAGGTCAGTCTCCTGCTGATGTACAGAGCTTTCTTTTCACCTCTCCCGGGGACAGCAAAGGGCTGGTGTCTGTGTGGTCCACTTGCACGAAATCCTCAGAGTGAGACTTTGTTCTGCTGGGTTTTCCTCCTACCTATCTTTTCAAGAACACATATAAGCTTCTCACTCCTTGATAAGTGTCCTATGTGTCTGATCTACACTTTCCCTGTTTATTACTATTTTAATAACTTGGTAGCACTGTATCTCCTAGGGATGGTTGTGCTGGAGAGTCGCTTTTATTGCAGATTCCTTTTTTCCAACCTCTTGCCTTTCAAATAAGACTTATTCAGGGACTGAGCTGTACTGAAACATCCCTTTTCAAAGACTAAATTGATAAAACAAGGAAGGGGCTGATGCAACACTAACGCATCTAAATATCTAGACTAAAACCATTAATTATCACCAGGTATTGGACATTTGGGGCTTCCATGGTGGCTCAGACAGCAAAAATCTGCCTGCAATACAGGAGACCTGGGTTCAATCCCTGTGTCAGGAGGATCCCCTGGAGAAGGGAATGGCAACCCATTCCAGTATTCTTGTTTGGAGAACTCCATGAACAGAGGAGCCTGGCAGACTACAGTCCATAGGGTCACAAAGAGTTGGACATGACTGACTAACACTCACTTTCATTGGACATTTTAATGTAAAAATAGACTAGATGAAAAATAAAATACTCTATCCCAGATATGAGTTTTAAAAATAGGAGAAATCTAAAACATATAATCTCCTCACTTCTTTCTGGGCTTTTGTGACCCAGGCATATTATTAGTTATTGAATAAAAACAGTGCAAATAAGGATATAGATCAAGTGCAAACTTCTATATTCTGAAACTATTATAGAACCTCTTTGGAACTCTCATCTCCTTGAGGAAACTGTTGCTTATCATATTAAAGATGTGTCTTCAATTTAGGAATCCATGCTTGTAAGGAATGCCCTAGATATTTTGTCCTATTCCAGCCTTTTATTTACCTAAATATTCTGCCTAGATGACTTCATGTAATCTCTTGGCTACAATATCATCTCTATGTTGATAACTCAAATATTGTATTACCGTCTCTGTCTCTTCCCCATAAATGGAGATTTATACATCCACTTGTCCATCTAATATAAATAGTTGGAAGGCTAATAAATATCTCAATATTAAAATAGGCAAAGTAGAACTGCTAATTATCTGTCAAAGCTTACTCCTCAAGCTTTATTCTTTATAGTAAATGAATAGCCATTCACTCAACTGTGCCATTTAGCAACCTAGGTTATAACTTTTATTCCTTTCTGTGATTCACTCCATATGTAATTTATTGACAGTTCTTAACTCTAAACAGTAATCCAAGTTTCATCTCATCTCTTCATCTATACTGTAGAAGGAAATAGGGCTGGCCCAGTTAAACAGACAGAAAAAAATTTATTCAAAGACTATTGCAATAGGGGCCAAAACTATTGAAATGCAGGAGAGGAATTGCATTCAACTCTTCTGAAGCAAAGAGCAGGAGGATTTTTAAATGCTGGGATGAACTAATGAAAAAGTCCTAAAGGACATTAGTGGAGAAATTGCTCAATGTGATTGTCATTGGGCCATTTGTATTCTCGAATTGTAGCTTATCAAAGGACTTGGGTTCTTACCCTTCCACAGAGACTGAAAGATCAGGACTCTGTCTTTTTTGTTGACTACATTTCAAATGGATAGTTTCCAGTTCCTTGAGAGACATTCTTTCTCATAGAGAAAACAATGAGACCATAGAAACCAAGCAGAAATTCATAATGGCAAGTTTTCAAAAGTAAATATTCTAAGAAAGGGGAGGTCATGACCTATAGATTGAAAGAGAACTGTCTAAAGTTTAGCTGAACTGAGGAGAATTTAAGGTCACTTGGTCAAAAATATGATTACTCTAACTAAAGATATAGTCACTTTTTGCCTGAACTACTGAAATGTGTTTCTAAATAGCTTTCCTTTTTCCTCTTTCGCCTTCTTTGTGATCCACTATGGATGAATGCAAATAGACTGTTTTTTTTTTTTTCCCATTTAGAATTTATTTCTGATAACATAGAGAATATTTAAAGTGAATATTCACTTTTATTCACTATATTGTTGACAAAGTGAATTTATAAACATATAAGTAAATTATGTCAATCCATGCTTAAAGTCTTTCTAATACTTTTCATAACATTAAAAAAAAAATAAGATTCTTTAGGCATATTTACTAACTCCTAGGTGATCTGTTTCTCTGTTTCTTGATCACTCATCATACACATTTCTTTCTTTACCTTAAAATATCTTCATGGTTGAGCCTTTAAATTAGTTCTTTCCTTGGCTTCAGATATGTGGTGGTTAATTTTATTTATTGATTTAACTGGGCTAAGGGATGCCCAGGTAGCTTAATTTCAAGTGTGATTATGAGGATGTTTCTGGAAGAGATTCGTGTTTGATTCAGTAGCTTGATTAAGAGACACAGCCTCACCACTGTAAATGAACATCACCCAATCCACTGGGGCCAGACAAAATGGCAAAGGAAAGATGAACTCTCTCTCTCTTCTTAAGGTAGGACATCCAACTGTTTCTGCCGTCAGGCAATGCAGCTCCTGGTTCTTGGGTCTTTGGCTTCAGACCGATCATTATTCCACTGGCTCCACGGTTTCTCCTGCCTTTGAACTCAGGCTGAATTATATCACTGGCTTTCCTGTTTCTCCAGCTTACAGATGGACAATTATGAGAGTCCATGGCCTCCAAAACTTCATGAACCAATTCTCATTA
The DNA here is from genome assembly GCF_000754665.1 of Bison bison bison. NCBI lineage: Eukaryota > Metazoa > Chordata > Mammalia > Artiodactyla > Bovidae > Bison > Bison bison. Next base: position 11,978,629 of record NW_011494708.1, on the reverse strand, counting down.
TACAAACCAGTTCATATAATATACATAGCAAAAATATATCTTATGAAGAATGCAGACTAATTCAAGGTACTCTTCCACATTTTGCCAGTTACTAAGCTATTGTTTATTCCTTTATATCAACCCTTCTGTATCCTGTTATGTAATGCTGGACCTAGGCAACTGTAAGCTGAATTTCTTTTTTTGCCAAGTGAGTCCCTATTTTACTTTTGACAATGGCAAACACTGTGGATACTAGAATGCTGGAGAAGATAAACCTCTTTTACCACTGGCTTCCTATTCTTGCTAGTTATTGCCTCAGAATGGCCCTTAAGCCTGGTAAGAAAATTGTTTTAATAGCAGTTTCATTTGTTTTTCCCCTCCAATTCCCATCTTCTTCATACCTCTAAGTCCAGCCTCTCCCCTCCCTGTGGGAAGCAGTTCTAGGAATGGTCTCTGCTGTGTGTTGAGTGATCACCAGAAAGATATGTTGGAGTCCTAACCTCTCGTACCTGTGTAATGTGGACTTATTTGGAAATAGGGTGTTTGCAGATTTAATTAATATACAAATTAAGATGAGGGCCTCCCTGATAGGTCAGTTGGATAGACACCCATAGAGAGGAGACTGCATTTGAAGACATAGACATTCAGTGGGAAGATGGTCATATGATGAATTGGAGTTATACACCCATAAACCAAGCTACACCAAGGATTTCCAGGAGCACCAGAAAATAACAGAAAGCCATGGAACAGACTCTTCCTCTGAGCCTTCCTGAAGGAACCAATCTTGCCAACACCTCCTATTTGGACTTCTAGCCTTGTGAATTCTGAGAGAATGAATTGCTGTTGTTCTAAATAACCCAGTTTTGGGTACTTTGTTACACAGTAATTGAAAATTCCCAAGATTCTCCACTCCTACATTCACAAGGTCCTGAAACTCCTGTGGTTGTGTTATGCTACTTAGCACAGTTGACTTTAAAAAGGTGAGATTATCTGGGTGGGCCTAATCTAATGACAGGATTCCTTAAAAGCAGAGAATTTTGAATATTGAGATGAGCAAGAAACAAGGAATGCAGGAGGCATCAAATGCTAAAAGCAATTGTATGACAGCCAGCAAGGAAGTGGGGACCTCAGACCCATAGTCACAGGAACTGGAATCTATCAACAACTTGGATGATCTTGGAAGTGATTCTTTCCCAGCACCTCCAGATAAGAGCAAAGCTGGACAGTATTTTGATTTTTCCTTTGTGAGAAAGAAGATGCAGCTCAGCCTTCCCAGATTTCTGACTTGAAGGATTGTGATATAAAAGAGCTGTTTCAAGCCACTTTGTGGTGGTTTGTTATACAGAAAGAGAGAACTCTGTCCTTGGGGGTACCAGCAGCAAAATAACAACACCCCCTCCTTAAAGGTCTGAGTCCCAGATCTGAAAGTCCCTTCCTTTAAGTTTCCTTGGTACCAGAAGAAGCTATACAGTGTTTCCTTCTCAGTAAATTGTCGACCTCCCCAGGTTCCCTTCTCCAGGTTTCCAGATTCTGAATGCCCCAATTTTCTCCCTGATTCCATTAACCTTAAGAATGTAAATTGCTTCCTGAAATTA
>NW_011494708.1:11971438-11976955 GCF_000754665.1 Bison bison bison | reverse complement strand
CTTAGCTCAGTGTTCCCTTTGTGATTTTACTATTCATCAATGCTTGTTAAACAATTCCTTGTATCAAATTCCTTCTGTTAAAGTAACTGCTGTGGTTTCTATGAGCCTTGATGCAGTTTAATTGATACACCCTGATTCTCAAATTATCCCCTTAGAGAAGAGTGACACCTAATATAAACTAACCACTCAGACACTGTGCCACAGCACACATATTAGTTACCTTTATAACTTATTTTTCAGTAGTTTTTGTTTCTTTGTGCACTTGACTGATTGGTTTTATCAAGTCTACTCAAAAGAATGAAGGCTATGTTCTGAGCCAAAAGGTTGCTTAAATGTGATTGCTTGTGTCTGCACATGTTCTAGTCAATGGCAGTAGGAGCAAGGGGTTGTCATTTATTTCAAAACTTCAACAATTTAGGGCAAACCAGATTCAGCTTTCCCAACAGTTAGCAGTCTACTGAAAGACTGACTTAAATCCTAGGGCAGACTAATAAATAAGGCCAAATAGAGAATACTGAATTACCTTAGCTAAGCACTTACCAATATATGTTTTATTTAGGAAACTAATGCTTTTCTGTGAAAGTGAAAGTCTCTCAGTCGTGTCCGACTCTTTGTGACCCCATGGACTATACAGTCCATGGAATTCTCTAGGCCAGAATACTGGAGTAAGCAGACTTTCCCTTCTCCAGGGGATATTTCCAACCCAGAGATCCAACCCAAGTCTCCTGCATTTCAGGCAGATTCTTTACCAACTGAGACATAAGGGAAACCCAAGAATACTGGAGTGAATAGCTTATCCCTTCTCCAGTAGATCTTCCCGACCCAGAAATTGGACTGGCATCTCCTGCATTGCAGGTGGGTTCTTTACCAACTGAGCCATCAGGAAAGCCATACTTTTATGTAGTCATTCGGAAACTCAAAATGTATGCTGTTTATCCTATAATAAATGATATAAGACATATTATCAATTTTGTAATTAAAAAGCTTTTGTTCTCTACTTTAGTTCAGTATCTTCAAAAAATGTTCAAAATGCAACACTTTCTAAAAAGTAAAACCCTGGACATATTTTGGAATAAATAGAACATATATAGATTTAGGTGACTGCCCACCACTCTGCTCTGCTCATTCTACTTTTCTCACCTCCAACATAGGAACACCTATGCTTCTCATTGCCTGATCTCATAATTTATTGCCTTGGTGAAAACTGATAAATTTTCCTAGAATTGGTTGATGTCTGTCTCAAATAATTAGTTATTTGAATTCAAAATGTGTGACTATGTAGACCTAAGTCAGTGTTATTGACCTTCTGGCCCAAGAAAATAATGGAAATTTTTGATAAATATTATTAAAGAGAGTACTGGTTTATATTATCAATGTGTGTGTATATGTATGTGTGTGTAAACGTTGCTCAGTCATGTCTGACTCTTTGTGACCCCAGGGACTGCAGCCTGCCAGGCTCCTCTGTCCATGGAATTCTCCAGGCCAGAATACAGGAATGGGTAGCTGTTCCCTTTTCTCAGGGATCTTCCCAACTGAGATATCTAACCCAGGTCTCCTACACTGCATGCAGATTCTTTACCATCTGAGCCACCAGGGAAGCCCATTATCAATTAGGTATACCAACAGAGTATATATTTATCAATATATCAATTTTCATTGATATTTTTTGAACATTAGAAAACATTCTTTTCTAAAGTGCTGTGTTATTGTCCCTTGCTACAGTGCCTTGACTTTCGTTATTATTCAAATTTTTGTTGTTCAGTCACTGAGTCATATCTGACTCTTTACAACCACATGATCTGCAGCATACCAAGCTTCCCTGCCCTTCACTGTCTCCCCGAATTTGCTCAAACTCATGTCCATTGGGTCAGTGATGCAATCCAACCAATCTCATCCTCTGTTGCCCTCTTCTCCTCCTGCCCTCAATATTTCCCAGCACATTAATCTAGAATAATAATAAGCTAACTACATGCAGGGGCTTTTTCAGTTTTGTTTATGTCATATTGTAATACTTCAGACAGGGCCAGTATATATTATCCACTCAGTATCTATTTTTGAATGAATTAATATAATAATGTGTAACTAAATTTCCAGATATTCTTATCTGTCCTAAATCAGAAGCAGTGTTAGTTAAGTCAGTAGCCTCCCCAAATTTTTTATATGTAGATACAAGATTGATTGGCAGAGCACAATGTATAATAGAACATGGATCAGATAAACTAGATAATTTCTAAAAAGAAAATTCTATGCAAAGCAAATCTAATTTGGATTTTCTTTATTCCTCACATCAATCTAATAAGCTTGGTAAGTGTAGAATCTTCATTTGTCTTTGGATTGCATAGACACAGCCTTAACTGACTCTTTATATAATCATCACGAAGTAATTGTATTCCAGCTGGATGCTTTGTGACTCTCCTTTGACCACAAATTAGTTTGCGCAAAGTGACACAAACCATATTGTGTGGCATCTTTTATTCCTGCCAGTCACTGACATGTAGCTGAGAACAATGAATATGTTTTGAACAAGAATCCCATTGTTCTCTGGAAGGCCAAATTAGAACCTGCACTACCACAGATGTCTAAATAATTATTTTAGACATTTTTTCTGCCTTCCCCACCCTGTCCATAATAATGTAATTAATTACTGTTGGTGCTTTTACATGTAGTACAAGTTCCTAAGATGTTTGTCTTCTCGGTACCTCCCTCCACTGAAGTAGATATAAAGTATTAACAATTAAATGAATAGCTTTGGGCTGGAGATAATCATAGTGGGCCTTTTCCTTCCCTTAGATGGCATGAGGCTAATTCTAGCACTTTACAAGGCAACACAGAATAAGGAAAGCGACTAATGCTCCTTGAGATTATCAAATCCAAAAAGATACACAAACACCCACTCAGCTTTCCAAAACCCTATTCTTCTTGGATAAAAAAAGAAATTCAGTTAGCAATAATTTCATAAATGCATTGTCAATTAGATGTGATATATAAACACCTATATATGTATATGGGAGTACCTGGTGGCTCTCAGATGGAAAAGAATCTGCCTGCAATGCAAGAGACCTGAGTTCAACCCCTGGGTCAGGAATATTCCCTGGAGAAGGGAATGTATTCTTCATTCCCTTATAATGTAATTTCCTTAATAATGTGCCCAGTATTCTTGCCTGGAGAATTCCATGGATGGAGGGCTACAGTCCCTGGAGTTGCAAAGAGTTGGACACAATTGAACAACTAACAGTTTCACTTCATTTCATATATATACACATAGACATAAACACACAAACATACACACACTATATCATCTTCCAAGTAATTGTGTTAAATATCATTTCATTGAAAAAAAGAAATTAGAGTAAATTTTACTTCTAAATATTTATTAAAATTGAAAAATTAATAAGTAAACTGAAGAGACAAGTGACAAAGATCACTAACCATAGAGAAACTAAATAAGACAATTAAATGCAAAACAAAGAGGAGAAATTTTCCCCTACTCTTCTGGGTTCTTTTGGCCAGTCTAATAATTAAGTTGGCATAAGACACATTAATGAAAGAAAATCAAACTTAATTTTGTACATATGGAGGTCTCATATATATGGTACCAAAGAAATGACCAAAGCAGGCAGTTTTTATACCTTCTAGACAAAGAAAAAGTAAATTTGTGAGGAATTGACAAAACAAAGAAACTTGGGCTTAGGTGCTAATTAATGAAGAAAGTAAGCATAGTTTTAATATAGTTTTCTCAGCCCTGAATTCCCTAACTGTGGCAAGTCTGTCTATCTTCCTGGTTGCAGGAAAGTTAACTTTTACATGGGAATTGTTTTTTCTTGATTTCAGAGGAGAAGTAGAGTGTTCTTTCACTGGCTGTTTCTCAGGTAAGTTTAATTCAAAATAATCAATTTGCCACTTTGGTATATTTTGGGGTGAAGTGCCATGAGCCCCAACAATATTTTAGAATTATTATACTGGATTTAGATGGAAAAGTTTGCATCAGTTATCTTACTGTGTGAAGGTATTGGCATGAAAACATAGAACTATTTTTTTTTTGTTTAAATGTATATTCAGTTTAACATAACATTGAAAAAAATGGTAGAAATGAGGATATTCAAAATAAGAAAGCAAATTAAGCAGTGCCAAATATTAACTATGTACTTTAAAAAACTTCATAAGCAAACTTAAAATCATATACTCATTGACATCAGCTTTTACACATTATGTTAAAAATGAAATATTACTGAGCCTAAGATGAAGATTCACACTAGCATTAGTTTTGTTAATATATACTTTTAGAAATTAAAAATTATAAAAAGTAAGTGCAATATGGAGCCAGAAGAATTTTCTTGTTGTAATAGTGGGTAAGAGTTAATTATTGTTCTCTATTTCCTCAAAATCAAAAGATAAAGATTATCCTCTTTATCCAGACTTTGCTAAACTGAAGCTCACAAATACTGGTGAATCTTATCTAAATATATATTAAGTATATTTTAAATGTATATTAAATGGCGTACCTTAAATACCTTGTACATTTACTCTAATATTTTTTCATATTTCTTACAAAGTATTATTTTTCAAATCTCAAATTCTAGTATAACAAAATATGCTGAAGAAGAATATATTCCATGTTTATCTTTTCAAGATAAAGTTTCCCTTTTGTTTATTTCTTGTATAGAACTGTGTACATGCATGTCTCTCATAATCTTTTACATTTTCCTTTCTTTCCTTTTCTTATTTTTTATATTTATTCAATTCATTCCTTGATGCTGTGACTTTTCTATACTCTTTCAATCTCTTGAATTTTCCCCTTAATTTCCTTGCAAAATAAGTGCACCTTTAAGTTATATAATGAGATAACTTTAATTTCAAGTTCTGTCACTGAATTAAAAAGAGGATACAAGCAAAAGAATGCTGTGTTTTCATGCCCTAGAATTAGAAAAAGTGCTATTCTTTTCTACAACATTTTGGACCCCCTGATGCTCAGAGAGTAAGAATTTAGGAAGATAATAAAGGAGTTAATTGCAATAGTCAAGATGGAAAGTGATTAAAGCATTTAATGGAAGCATTTCTATGATTGTATTCATTGTCACAGTACCGCTAAGTCTTACTAGGATCACAGAAGCACATAATGAATGAACAGTAAAAATGTATGGGTCAATATTTTATTTTTAATTGCTTCCAATTTAATTTCCTAAAATATAACCACATGATGATTATTAAAGTCCAGCATACATAGTATATGAAGAGTAAAGATTTTTCACTTGTCTTCAGAAATACCTCTCCAGTGATTACTGATTCTTCCCAGTTGTACCTGTGTGCTGAAGTGAATTATATCAGGAACTGGAAAGTACAGGGGAAAGAAAACAAAAAGGAACGATTGGATATATTTTCTAGGTCAGAGATCTCTTACTATTTCATAGTACATAGCTATGCTACCCGTACTCACCCCCAGGCTGCATCCTTTATGTGTCATGATAAGAGCTGATGAGAAATTTTCCTATGTGAGTATCCAGACACTGCAGAGGTGAG
>NW_011494708.1:11965449-11971338 GCF_000754665.1 Bison bison bison | reverse complement strand
CAAGGCAATATATATATATATATATATATATATATATATATATATTTTATCTCTCTTCTTATAATGAGAAAAAGACATCTGTCTAACTCTGCGCTTGAAAGGGTTTCCTTCTTACTCTAACCTTCTCCTGAAGACTTTTCTGACATGAAGTTATTTACAAATCTGAGGGCTTCGTTTCTTTGGCATGTACATTCTTTGAGAGGTAATGCTCTGTTCTCAGAGGCACCTTGGGGCTTAACCTAGAACCAAGTTCAAGTCGTAGCCCTTTGACTTTTGAGGGATGTAAGAAATTTTTATTAGCCTTTTGGATCAGAGCAGTTAACTAGAAAAATAGCCACAGATATAATTCTCATGATATCTGAAATGTTTATAAGAGAATTGAAAACATACATTCTCTACATTTAGAGTGTTTATGTTTCAGTGGGTTAAAAAGGTAAAGCTTTTTATAGGAAGATTGAGGAAAAAAAAAAAAAAAGTTTTATTCTCCAGAGATGGCCAGTCCAATTCAAAGCAAAAACTATGATCAAATTCCCATTAGAGCCACTATGCCCAATTTTCAGGGACATATAATACAGTGTTTGCCTTCAAGAAGTTTATAATTTCATAGTGTCATCGAAGCCAAAGGACAAACAGACAACTCTTAACATAAGACTAGGGGCTTCCCAGGTGTGGCTAGTGGTAAAGAACCTACCTGCCAATGCAGGAGATACAAGAGAAGAGTATTTGATCCCTGGGCCTGGATCAGGAAGATCCCCTGGAGGAGAGTATGGCAGCCACTCCAGTATTCTTGCCTGGAGAATCCCAGGGACAGAGGAGCCTGACGGACTGCAGTCCATAGGGTCGCAAAGAGTTGGATAAAATTGAAAGGACTTATTTAGCATTCACAGTATAAGACTGAAGGTATATACTTCAGCAGGAATATGTTTATAGCACCTTTGATTGTTATTCAGATCAGATCAGTCGCTCAGTCGTGTCCAACTCTTTGCGACCCCATGAATCACAGCACGCCAGGCCTCCCTGTCCATCACCAACTCCCGGAATTCACTCAGACTCATGTCCATCGAGTCAGTGATGCCATCCAGCCATCTCATCCTCTGTTGTCCCCTTCTCCTCCTGCCCCCAATCCCTCCCAGCATCAGAGTCTTTTCCAATGAGTCAACTCTTCGCATGAGATGGCCAAAGTATTGGAGTTTCAGCTTTAGCATCATTCCTTCAAATGAACACCCAGGACTGATCTCCCTTAAGATGGACTGATTGGATCTCTTTGCAGTCCAAGGGACTCTCAAGAGTCTTCTCCAACACCACAGTTCAAAAGCATCAATTCTTTGGCACTCAGCCTTCTTCACAGTCCAACTCTCACATCCATACATGACCACAGGAAAAGCCATAGCCTTGATTAGACGAAACTTTGCTGGCAAAGTAATGTCTCTGCTTTTGAATATGCTATCTAGGTTGGTCATAACTTTCCTTCCAAGAAGTAAGTGTCTTTTAATTTCATGGTGTTATTAGGAAGATATAATATCAATTTATAATAATTTTACAATATTTCATAAAAAATGATCATTGAGGTGAATCTTAAAGATTGTAAAATGCATAAAAGGAAACATTTCCAAAAAGAGTACATTCTGGACACAGGAAACTACATAGATAAATTAATTAGATATAGTATTACAGTATGATACTACACTACCTGAGGTTGACCCCCATTTATGGTCCAATTGACTACTTATTTTGTATTCAACATTTTTTTAAATATGTACCATAAAACAAGGATAATTCTTGGTAACCACAAAAAATGGGAAATAATTCTGTTAAAATTTCATTAGGCTAACTACTTACTTACTATACATATTATGTGGATACACATTATGCAGTAAAACAAAGTAAGATAAATGAATATAGACACTAGAGTGATGTATTCTGATGATTAGAAGGGCATCTCTGCTAGAGTGATGTTGATCATTTGATGAAAAGCTTAACTGAGATAATTGCAAAAACCATGCATGTGTAGGGGAGGAAAAATAAAACTTTTTTCTTCTATCCATTTTAGGTTCCCTCTGGACTGTATAAATTAGGCTAACAAAGGAGATATTAACAAGAAAGAAACAATGAATGTATTAGTATGTGTATCTTGGAGTACAAAAAGAAGCAGGGCAAAGGCTAACAGAGTTTTTCAAGAGACACACTGGTCATAGCAAACACCATTTTCTAACAATAAAAGAGACAACCTCTACCCATGGACATGGCCAAATAGTCAATACCAAAATCAATTGATTATATTCTTTGCAGCTAAAGATGGAGAAGCTCTATACAGTCAGAAAAAAGACTTGGGCCTGACTGTGGCTCAGATCATGAGCTGCTTATTGCAAAATTCAGGCTTAAATTGAGGAAAATAGGGAAAACCACTTGGCCATTCTGGTATGACTTAAATGAAATCCCTTATGATTATACAGTGGAGATGATGAATAGATTCAAAGGATTAGATCTAGTAAACAGAATGCCTGAATAACTATCAACAGAAGTTCCTAATATTGTACAAGAGGTAGTGACCAAAACCATTTCAAAGAAAAACAAATGCAAGAAAGAAAAGTGGTCATCTGAGAAGGTTTGGCCAATAGCTGATGAAAGAAGAGAAGCAAAAAGCAAGGGAGAAAGAGAAAGATATACCTAACTGAATACAGAGTTCTAGTGAATAGCAAGGACAGATACAAAGGCTTTTTTTCAATGAACAATACAAAGAAGTAGTATAAAATAATAGAATGGAAAAGACTAGATATCCCTTCAAGAAAATTCGAGATATCAAGGGAACATTTCATGAAAGGATGGGCATGATAAACGACAGAAACAGTAAGGACCTAACAGAAGCAGAAGATATTAAGAATAGGTGGTAAGAACACACAAAAGAACTATACAAGAAAGGTCTTTATAACCAAGATAACCACAATGGTGTGATCACTAACCTAGAGCCAGACACCCTGGAGTGAGTGTAAAGTGAAGTGGGTCTTAGGAAGCATTACTGCAAACAAAGCTATTGGAGGTGATGGAATTCCAGGTGGCCTATTTCAAATCCTAAAAAAATGATGCTGTTAAAATATTGCACTCAATATGTCAGTGAATTTGGAAAACTCAGCAGTGGCTACAAGACTGGAAAAATTCAGTTTTCATTCTAATCACAATGAAGTGCCATAGAATCCTCAAACTCCCACACAATTGCACTTATTTCACATGCTAACAAGGTTATGTTAGAAATCCTTCAAGCTATGGTTCAGCAGTACATAAAACGAGAACTTCCAGATGCACGTGCTGGGCTTAGAAAAGGCAGAGCAACCAGAGATCAAGTTGCCAACATTTGTTGGATCCAAGAAAGCAAGAGACTCCAGAAAAACATCTACTTCTGCTTCACTGACTACTTGAAAACCTTTGACTGTGTGGATCACAATAAAATGTGGAGAATTCTTAAAAAGATGGAAATAACAGACCACATTACCTGTCTCCTGAGAAACCTGTATGCAGGTCAAGAAGCAATAGTTAGAATCGGCGATGGAACAATGAATTGGTTCAAAACTGGGAAAGGAGTATGTCAAGGCAGTCTATTGTTACCCTGTTTATTTAACTTGCGTACAGAGTACATGATCTGAAATGTCACTCCGGATGAAGCACAAGCTGGGAGAAATATCAACAACCTCAGGTATGCAGATGATATCACTCTAATGGCAGAAACTGAAGAAGAACTAAAAAACCTCTTGATGAATGTGAAAGAAGAGAAAATAATCTCTGTCTTAAAACTCAACATTGGAAAATTAAGATCACGGCATCTGGTCCATCACTTCATGCAAATAGAAGCGGGGAAAGAGGAAGCAGTGACAGATTTTACTTTCTTCAGCTCCAAAGTCACTGCAGATGGTGACTGCAGCCATGAAATTAAAAGACACTTGCTCCTTGGAAGAAAAGCTATGACAAACCCAGACAACACATTAAAAAGCAGAGACATCACTTTGCTGGCAGAGGTTCATATAGTCAAAGCTATGGTTTTTTCAGCAATCATGTAAGGATGTGAGAGTTGGACTATAAAGAAAGTTGAGTGCTGAAAAACTGATGCTTTTCAACTGTGGTGTGGGAGAAGATTCTTGAGAGTCCTTTGGACTGAAAGGAGATCAAACTGCTGCTGCTGCTGCTGCTGCTAAGTCATTTCAGTCGTGTCCGACTCTGTGCGACCCCATAAGGCAGCCCACCAGCCTCCCCATTCCTGGGATTCTCCAGGCAAGAACACTGGAGTGGGTTGCCATTTCCTTCTCCAATGCATGAAAGTGAAAAGTGAAAGTGAAAGTGAAAGTTTCTCCCACTTGAATGTGCCCTGCACATGTTTACATATGGTGTGTTTTTTTCCTCCTAGTTTGTCTTTTGTCAATTTAATCTGTAGTTCCAGGTGGAGAACCTAAGAGAGTAGAGGAAAGGAGTTTTTCCTCCCTTCCAGTATAATGCTGAGAGCTTTGAATTACACAACAACAAAAGAAATAGTCATGTATTCAAGGAACTTAAATAGGAAATCAAATATGTCCACTGCACTAGCTAACAAGAACCAAGGCAATGCATTAACAATGCAAAGCCTATTTTGCTAAATTGAATGTCATAACTTTCCCCAGAGAAATAATCTCTTGATATTCCACATGACTAAATTGATTTTGTTCTCATCATTTGTAAACATGGGCCTTTTCTCCAAAATTATGTTTAGATATATTGTTTTCCTTGGCGAGAATATTTTTGATGTTGTGGATAGTCATTGTATAAGTGAAATGAACTTTCTTTTATTTATATATATGTGTGTGTGTGTGTATATGTATATATATATATATATAAACACACGCTAAACAGTTGGCTGGGCTGCCTAATTTTTCTAATCAAGACAATGGAGACATACTTGCACTTAGACACATAAAAAAGCAGATTCTTACACATACCATACACATACACACACAAGCAGTAATATGTAAAGAACATTAGCAAGTCTCCACATTTCTTTTATAAAGTATGCACATCCTAGGATAGAATGCAAGTAATGCATGTATCCAAGTAAACTTAATAGTACTATTGTCTGAAGTGCATTAACACCCTAAAGAGAAGAATTCAGTATATTTTTCTTATAATTTGAAAATATAGGAACATGGAAACTTTATGGATGGTCTAATTTTGAATTTGGATTTTCAAAAGTATTGTTTGATTCAGCAATTTTTATTTTAAATGACATAACAATAATCAATAAACAGCAACATGATTTGAGAATTAGTTTCTCTGAATTCTAATAAGAGGTTGATGTCAGTTATGAGTTTTTCATCAAAGTTGTGTAACATTAGCCATTTTCAGGAGTGTGTGTATATTTGTGTGCCTGTGTTCTGAGTTTCAGATCAGATCAGAGATCAGATCAGTCGCTCAGTAGTGTCCGACTCTTTGCAACCCCATGAACCGCAGCACGCCAGGCCTCCCAGTTCATCACCAATTCCCGGAGTTCACTCAGACTCATGTCCATGGAGTCAGTGATGCCATCCAGCCATCTCATCCTCTGTCATCCCTTCTCCTTCTGCCCCCAATCTCTCCCAGCATCAGAGTCTTTTCCAATGAGTCAACTCTTCGCATGAGGTGGCCAAAACACTGGAGTTTCAGCTTTAGCATCATTCCTTCCAAAGAAATCTCAGGGCTGATCTCCTTCAGAATGGACTGGTTGGATTTCCTTGCAGTCCAAGGGACTCTCAAGAGTCTTCTCCAACACCACAGTTCAAAAGCATCAATTCTTTGGCACTCAGCCTTCTTCACAGTCCAACTCTCACATCCGTACATGACCACAGGAAAAACCATAGCCTTGACTAGACGAACCTTTGTTGGCAAAGTAATCTC
>NW_011494708.1:11964635-11965057 GCF_000754665.1 Bison bison bison | reverse complement strand
ACTGGAATTCTATCATCTCCACTAGCTTTGTTCGTAGTGATGCTTTCTAAGGCCCACTTGACTTCACATTCCAGAATGTCTGACTCTAGGTCAGTGATCACACCATTGTGATTATCTGGGTCATGAAGATCTTTTTTGTACAGTTCTTCTGTGTATTCTTGCCACCTCTTCTTAATAACTTCTGCTTCTTTTAGGTCCATACCATTTCTGTCCTTTATCGAGCCTGTCTTTGCATGAAATGTTCCCTTGGGGGGCTCTAATTTTCTTGAAGAAATCTCTAGTCTTTCCCATTCTGTTGTTTTCCTCTATTTCTTTGCACTGATTGCTGAGGAAGGCTTTCTTATCTCTTCTTGCTATTCTTTGGAACTCTGCATTCAGATGCTTATGTCCTTCCTTTTCTCCTTTGCGTTTCGCTTCTTTTC
>NW_011494708.1:11964028-11964535 GCF_000754665.1 Bison bison bison | reverse complement strand
TTAGTTCATCTTCACTTTCTGCTATAAGGGTGGTGTCATCTGCATATCTGAGGTTACTGATATTTCTCCCAGCAATCTTGATTCCAGCTTGTGCTTCTTCCAGCCCAGCGTTTCTCATGATGTAATCTGCATATAAGTTAAATAATCAGGGTGACAATATACAGCCTTGACGTACTCCTTTTCCTATTTGGAACCAGTCTGTTGTTCCATATACAGCTCTAACTGTTGCTTCCTGACCTGGGTACAAACTTCTCAAGAGGCAGATCAGGTGGTCTAGTATTCCCATTTCTTTCAGAATTTTCCACAGTTTATTGTGATCCACACAATCAAAGGCTTTGGCATAGTCAATAAAGCAGAAATAGATGTTTTTCTGGAACTTTCTTGCTCTTTCCATGATCCAGCGGATGTTGGCATTTTGGTCTCTGGTTCCTCTGCCTTTTCTAAAACCAGCTTGAACATCAGGAAGTTCACGGTTTACATATTGCTGAAACCTGGCTTGGAGAATTT
>NW_011494708.1:11963828-11963928 GCF_000754665.1 Bison bison bison | reverse complement strand
GACGGCAGCCCACCAGGCCCCCCCGTCCCTGGGACTCTCCAGGCAAGAACACTGGAGTGGGCTGCCATTTCCTTCTCCAATGCATGAAAGTGAACAGTCA
>NW_011494708.1:11959943-11963728 GCF_000754665.1 Bison bison bison | reverse complement strand
CAGCTATTTGTAAGGCCTCCCTAGACGGCCATTTTGCTTTTTTGCATTTCTTTTCCATGGGGATGGTCTTGATCCCTGTCTCCTGTACAATATCACAAACCTCATTCCATAGCACTGGTCATAACAAACACCCTCTTCCAACAACACAAGAGAAGACTCTATACATGGACATCACCAGATGGTCAACACCGAAATAAGATTGATTATATTCTTTGCAGCCAAAGATGGAGAAGTTCTATACAGTCAGCAAAAACAAGACCAGGAGCTGACTGTGGCTCAGACCATGAACTCCTTATTGCCAAATTCAGACTTAAATTGAAGAAAGTAGGGAAAACCACTAAACCATTCAGGTATGATCTAAATCAAATCCCTTATGATTATACAGTGAAAGTGAGAAATAGATTTAAGGGCCTAGATCTGATAGATCTGAGTTCTGAGATTAGTGTTTTGCAAATATCTAACCATTCTTTGTCATGGTTAATTCAATATTTATTACATCTAAACAATGATAAACAGTAAAAAGAGAAACAACTAACACTGCTTTCTGTAGTCCACCCCTGACCTGCCAGTAACACCATGATATGCTCCTTCTGCCAGCCCCCTCCCTCTATATTGCTTAGGCTCTTCTGTCTGTGTAGAATCTCTCTTGTTTACTTATTGGTATCCTAATTGTCTTCCAAGATAAAACACGGGCATCTTCTCTGGAAATAATTATTTTTTTAATTTTCCCAAGCTAAAAGAAAAACATTTCCTCTTTTGACCAACACTGTACCTAGGCATATCATGATTACCATATTAACAATAAATATTTGCTAATATCTCTTTCTCTCTGGACAGTTTTTCTACTTTTTTAGGACAAGGCCTATACATTTTGTTCCCCAGAGTCTAAGCACTGCCTGGCATATTAAAAACACCTAAAAGATCTTTTAAAAAATGAATGAATAAACATGTGAGTGAATGAGAAAACACAGTAAGGACAAAGTTGTATAAGATGATTTGAAACATTTTCAGAACTCTTAACAAACATCCTAACATTTTTGAAAAAGTCAGAAAAGTGCTATAATAAAATGTACTTCCTGTAATTTCACAATGCATTTATTTATCTCATTTCTAACTTGTTTAATATTTATTCTTCATTTCCACCTAATGCATTCAATCAGCATACTGACTCATGATATGCATGAGTTGTGTCTGATAGCACTTGAAAAGGCTCCTTGTAATAAATTTTTACCGTTTTCAGTTTTTTGGAGATCAATGAAAAAGAACATTAGGTCAGATTTTTTCCTGAAAAAAACAGCAAGGACATATCCTCGGACCATAGATAACATGAAAGGAGTAGAAAAAGTACCATACATGAAATGATTTGAGTCCTAGTTCTGGTGTATTTCATCAGTAATAAGAAAATTCCTACCGATATTCTATTACGAACAATTCTTCTGTGAGGACTTCACATGAAAGACTGTGAGATTAGACCCTGAGGCTGTTAGTCTCCAAATCGTGCAAGGACACCTGGGGTGCCACACATAATTTAACTGGCCAAGTTTATAGTTTTTCTGCTAATACTATAGTATATCATTTTCATGATTCCTGCTACCAGTAGGAGGACTATGGTAGCAGGTTGAAGGTAAAAACTGAGATGGAGAAAATGTACAAAGAATGACCTAGCAAAAACATTTCTTTCTACAAAGCTGTTCAAATAAAAAAGAGGGGTGCACTGTCTCTAGTTAACCCTTGTTCACCCACTTTCCTTGCCTCTCAAATTGTAATTAATTGTGACTTATTTTACCAATTAGACATATTCAAACTATTGTCAATTTTCCTTCAAAGTCAAGGTTCAGGAATAAAGATAAAAAAATCTAGGAGATATGCATCTAGAGTTATTTTTTCATCTGCCTCCTTTTTTGACCACCTAAATTAGATAATTGGAAGGACTGATGCTGAAGCTGAAACTCCAATACTCTGGCTACCTCATGCAAAGAGTTGACTCATTGGAAAAGACCCTGATGCTGGGAGGGATTGGGGGCAGGAGGAAAAGGGGACGACAGAGGATAAGATGGCTGGATGGCATCACTGACTCAATGGACATGAGTTTGAGTGAACTCCGGGAGTTGGTGATGGACAGTGAGGCCTGGCGTGCTGCTATTCATGGGGTCACAAAGAATTGGACATGACTCAGTGACTGAACTGACTGAAATTAGATAAAGTTGTTTTAAATTTGTTTTATTTACACCCTTAAAAATTAATTAACAAACCATCAAGAGGAGAATTTTGGTGCTGAAGAGTTATTATGTAGGGGTCCTGCAAAGTCATGTGCTGGAACACAGAATTTCCATACAATTTTTTGGATGAGACTTCATAAGAGAGCCCACGTCCTTTCCAGAGTTTCAGTTCATGCAGAAATACTTCAGAATTCCCTGCATCTTTTACCACAACAAAAGGAATTTCGTTGTGTACGCAGAAGAGTTCTTTGAGTGGAACTAAGATTTTATTTTCTAATAGGGTACAAACTCTGATCTTTGACTCTTCCTTTATTCTCCCATCTAGGCTGTCAGCAGTTCCAGTTCTCAAAGCTGGTACCTCTTAACCTTTCTTTTGCTGTCAACTAAATGTTTCTGTCCATCAGACATTAAAATGTTGAAGTCCTAGCCATCAATATGTTGTTATTAGGATATGAGGCCTTTGGGAGTTTATTAGGTCTTGGGAGCAGAGCCCTCACAAATGGAATTAGTGCCCTTATACAAGAGGCTCCAGAAAGTTTCCTATATATCTAAACCTCTCCCCATCATCTTCAATAATGCTTATAATTTTTCATTATTAGTATTTCTGAAGTACCGATCAGACATGGAGTACCATGTACCATGGAGTACTCTATAGAGAAACATTTATGTATTCTGAATTAAATCCATGTACTTTGGTATTACAAGAGATATCCTTTATAATCTGTTCTCTACCTACTCCTGCAGTCTTATCTTCCAACAGTATCTTTGTTAATAATATAGATTCTGACTAGGTTTAATATGGCCTCTGTGAAGTCACCTTCATTCTTTTCATTAGCTAACCATTTTTCCTTCTCTTTTATTGAAATATTGTTATCCTTCAAGATCTAGATTAAATTCTACTATTTGCACAAATGGTTTCCTCAAACACTATCAAGGCACTAATTTCCTTTTTTCTTTGAACTCCTAAGTATATTATTTCACTACCTTTTTTAGTCATCCTCATCATCCTCACTGTGGTTATTTACAGGTTAACATCCTAATGATTTAAAAGTATTTTCAGCAGGGGCTATATTTGGTCACCTCTTAGTAGGTGGCTTACCTCCAAGTGCCTAAAGAGCTTTGTATAAAGAAAGTATTCTGTATATTTTTGTTGAATGAAGGGAAATCAATTGATCCTTGATTTTCAGAACCATTTGGGACTCGCAGAACTCAGAAATTGATGGGAAAGGTCTTCCCTTTATGCTATGCTATGCTATGCTAAGTTACTTCAGTCGTGTCTGACTCTGTGCGACCCCATAGACGGCAGCCCACCAGGCTCCCCCGTCCCTGGGACTCTCCAGGCAAGAACACTGGAGTGGGCTGCCATTTCCTTCTCCAATGCATGAAAGTGAACAGTCAAAGTGAAGTCGCTCAGTCGTGTCCAACTCTTAGCGACCCCATGGATTGCAGCCTACCAGGCTCCTCTGTCCATGGGATTTTCCAAGCAAGAGTACTGGAGTGGGGTGCCATTGCCTTTTCCGCTTCCCTTTATAAGCACACTTAAATAAATAGACATATCCTTGCCTA
>NW_011494708.1:11954413-11959843 GCF_000754665.1 Bison bison bison | reverse complement strand
CCTCTTGAGGTGTATCTGTGGCCTCCAAAGTTAGCAAAAGCCGAAGCAGAAGTAGCAGCAGGTTTCCAGAGTTTAACATAGCAAGCAGCAGGTACAATCTTTGGCAACAAGCGGATTCCAAGAGAGCTTAGAGGGTGCTACTGTGCCGCTGAAACAGATTAACCATCAAAGTATCATCCTCTTTTTTTCCATTTGGCTTTTGTCAGCAATTGGCAAAGCTCCACACAGTAAGAACATGCTAAAAGAAGAAGGAAAGCAATGAGAAATAATTAGAGGTGGCCCGTTGCCAACCTATGTCTGCATTTGAAGAGAAGAGAAGCTGATGAACAATATTAGGCAACGTAACTCCATGCCTAATTCTAAATGAATATTGCTGAGGAGGGTCAATAAGATAATATCATGAAAACATAAATGCCCTCTCAATTACCACTTACTAATGGTTGAAGCACATTTTTTGGAAGTCATAATACAGTGGGTTGGGAGCTGAAGAATTGACATATGGAACTGAGAACCATGAACTCATTCCTTCTTTCCCTCTGACAATTCCCTCATTAATGCACAGCCAGGAAACCTGGGAAAGTCGTGCTTTCACTGAGTTGGAGAGAGATGACAGTACTGTCAGCTGCTGGGCTTTTGTTCCTTTGTTCAGCCATGTTAAAATGATAGAAGGGAAGTGAGGATGAAGCTTCTTTTTTTCCCAAGCCCAGTGGTCTAAAGGATTTTGTTGGACATCTGTTTACCTATTGTTGGTTTTGAAAGGTTTCTTATCACTTTTGAAAGCAGAAACACATTAGACTATCACATCAGTTATCAAGGATATTAGATGATTAGCTAGTTGCTTCTGTGGGTGAAAGATAACTGGAAATGAATGAGACAGAAAGAACTCATCAAATATTTCTTTCAGAGCAGGAGGTTTTTTGTTTAATAAATAGGATTTCTCCAAACATAAGTTACCCCTTCAGTACACATCATGCAGTCGTGTTTTGGGAGTTGAGTGGAAAACTCAGGTGTGTTTTAGGAATTTAAAAAGCTTTAATGAGTATG
Source organism: Bison bison bison (assembly GCF_000754665.1). Lineage (NCBI taxonomy): Eukaryota > Metazoa > Chordata > Mammalia > Artiodactyla > Bovidae > Bison > Bison bison. Next base: position 11,958,799 of record NW_011494708.1, on the reverse strand, counting down.
GTGAAAGAGAAAAATGTTAAATTAACAATAAGAGGCTCAAAACACAACTAGACATGGTGTGAGTCACTTACTCCTACTTCATGCTTTTTACCCTCTTGATCTGAAAATAAAAGTCATTTTAAGCAACACCTTCAAATGTATTTGTCTCAGGAAGTTATTTATAATCTATGAAAATCTACCCAAGGAGTCATAAAAGTGAAATAATTGTAAGGTTTTCTTTTATATTTCTTTTCTGCATTTTTATGTTCACCAGTAGAAATACTAAGAAAACAAAGAAAGAGGCCTGTGTGGTGCTCTATTTATTCCTTACTCTGGGTCCCTGAGTGTGTAACCTTCATTAGAGCAGAGATATATTCAAATGGTGATTTCATTCCACAGTGTCACTACCTAGGTCATCTGCACAATCAAAAACAATTTGTAATTAGCATCTCAAATGGTCTGAGAAATGAAGGCACCAGGTAAATGAGATCAACTCCTGGGGGACTTCCTCCTTCTCCAGTGAATTGCCTCACAAGGCAATTCCCAAATATTTAAATAGATAAATCGAATACATAACTTATCTCCAATGTTCCAGTTGTGTCATTTATGGAATACAAGAGCAGATGTAGCAAAAAATTTTTAGCTTGAAAACCTCATAAGGACACATGCAGACACACGCACAGACTACCATTCAATATCATTCAACCTCGGGATCTAGACAGGAAAGTAGAATTCAGGTGGCAGAGATTTAAAATTATTTTTTAACTCAAGATTTAATAGCATCACACAATGAAGCATAGAATGCTCCCTGATGACACAATTAGGGAGATAAAAAATTAAAAGATAAAAACAGCAGGTGAGAAGATGGATAAAATATGCAAGTAAAATTTTTGGCTTTTGAACTTCTATTTCCTTTTTTTCCCCCATTTAACTCCCCTTACCCTAAGATATATCTTTTTTCTTGGAATTTTATTCTAGTTGAATGGGGCCATTTCCACGATTGATTAACTAAATCCAGGCTACCCTGGAAAGCCTTGCTCATTTGCTTCTAAGTAAAATAGAGAAATCTTCAGTTCAAAGATTGCTTTACTTTAAAGGAAAAAAAAAAAAATCAGAGGCTGGTCATGGTACTCAGAGATTAGAATGAATCATGGCGGAAGTCCAGATCTCAATTCCTTAACAGAATTCTATATTAAAAGAAATTCTTCAGAAATTTCCTGAGATTCACTGTCCTCTCACACTAGAAGTGAACAGATTTGTGAAGGCACAGATGTATTCATCGTACACATTATGTTCTGAGTAAAAGCTTTTGAATGCCCTTGTGGACCAATATATCACTTGACTATTTGGCTTATTTTGCCAATAATCCTTTTTGTTCCCTATCATTTTTGTGTGACAGACATTGTGCAAAGTCTTTTAAGTTTATTATTTTATTTTTTTCACATAGAAAACATCATAAATTTTATGATAATCACCATTTTAAAGGTGATGAATGCTAAGGCTGAGAAAAGCTGAGAGTCTTAGTCAACGTTTTCTAGCTGATAAGTTAACTTTTTTAATTGTGGTAAAAACACATAAAACAACAGATCAGTAGTGCTAAGTATATTCATGTTGTTGTGAAACAAATTTCTAGAACTTTTTCACCTTACAGAACTGAAATATATACACAATAAATAACTCTTTTTTCCCCGCTCTCCTCAGTGCCTCATAACCACCATTCTACTTTCTATTGCTGTGAATTTGACCTCATCTATTTATTTATATTTTGTGACTGCTTATTTCATTTAGCATTTCCTCAAAGATTCATCCATGTTGTATCATGCCATAGGATTTTCTTCCTTTTTAAGACCGAATAATATTCCATTGTACTGAAGTGGTCCAGAAGACACCACTATGGCACAAAAAATTACTTTTATCTGAAGGCATAGGAGAACAGAATTTTTTAACTCCCTTGTCATCTTAAAAACAGTCTCCCAAAAGAAGTCAATTGTTAAAAATCTTCATGGCAGTTTCTCTACCAGGGAAGATTGATTCATCACTAGAAAGAACTCAACATCAAATCTAGCCAAACATCGTTACAAAATTTTTGTGTCTCCTATCTGTTCTCCCAAGGACTCATTCAACTTTCCTAAAAGTCATTTTTTCCCATAAATGACTTTCTCCAACTCCTTTTCCTTATTAAGATGCTATAGAAGTTTCAAGTTCAACCACTTTTTTCAGCCACGTTTTTCTGTAAATTCCTATACACCCATATCAGAGAAGGCAATGGCAAGCCACTCCAGTACTCTTGCCTGGAAAATCCCATGGGCGGAGGAGCCTGGTAGGCTGCAAGTCCATGGGGTCGAGGAGAGTTGGACAGGACTGGGCGACTTCGCTTTCACTTTTCGCTTTCATGCATTGGGGAAGGAAATGGCAAGCCACTCCAGTGTTCTTGCCTGGAGAATCCCAGGGACGGGGGAGCCTGGTGGGCTGCCATCTATGGGGTCGCACAGAGTCCGACACGACTGAAGCAACTTAGCAGCAGCGTACACCCACATGAAAAACATCTATATTTTTTCTTGCTGTCTGTCTTTTGCCAGTTTAATTTGCAGACCCTCCAAGTAAAAAATGTAAGCAGATAGAGGGAGAGTTTTTCCTTCCCAACAGAATGCATATTGCAAATTTTGGTTATCCATATATCTGTCTATGGACATTTGGGTTGATTCCACCTCTTAGCTATTATAAAGAATGATGATATAAAACATGATTGTGCAAATATCTCTTCAAGACTCTGTTTTCAATTATTTTGAAACTATGCATGAAGTAGAATTATTATTAGATCATGAAGCACTTTATTTTTAATTTGTTTTAGGAGTCTTGATATTCTTTTCCATAGTGATTGCACCATTTTATATTCTGGCAAACAGTGGACAAGGGTTCCAGTTTCTTCACATTTTCACAACACTTGTTATTATTATTTATTGCTTTTTTGTTAATTTTGCTTTGTTATGGAATCTTAAGGGGTGTAAGGTTTTATTAGTGGGTGTACTATTTTATTGTGGTTTTGAGGTACAATTCTCTGATGACTAGTAAAACTGAGTATTTTTTTCTTATGGTTGCAACTGATACATTTTTAACTCTGAATTGAATTCAGGCAACCCTGACTCCAGAGACTGAATTTTTGAGTACTAAATTGTGCTTTGGAAGATTTCATTTTTTCTTTTTGTTGATTATTTATGGAACTATGAAATTTTAACACATGTACTTTCTAACATTTTATATTTGTAAGCTATCTTGAAGATCATATTTTTAATTATGGTAACATTTTATTTTAATTATATGATAATAGTTAAATCAATAATTTAAAATGTTGACCTCTTATAGATTATAAGGACTTTGGACATGTAATAACATTTTTCTAATCCCTTCCCTTATACTTTCCAGGAATGTTCACTTTTGGAATAACTACAATTTTTAAATATAACTGTACCAACCTATATGGGGGTTCCTTGATGGCTCAGTGGTAAAGAATCTGCTTGCCAGTGGAGGAGGTAAGGGTTCCATCCCTGGCTCAGGAAAATCCCTGGGAGAAGGAAATGACAATCCACTTCAGTATTCTTGCCTGGGAAATTTCATGGACAGAGGAGCCTGCGGGCTACAGTCCACGGGGTTACAAAAGAGACGGACACAACTTAGCGACTAAACAATGGCAGTGTACCTATGTGTCTGGGGCTTGTATTTCCTCTTTTCTTATCTCTATTTGTGACTGCGTATATTGTGAGGACCACAATTAGAAAGGATAGATGCAACTAAAATAGATTTGGACAGAGAATGTATTTACCAAATTAACTCAGGTTTTTCATTTCCTTTGAAGAAGAAATGCCTTGAAGCTGAATATTCATGGCCATGGGTTATACTTCAGTATGCCTGATTATTTCAGCTCTTATACATGGAATAACATGCTGATCAAGACTTTTACTACTTGTTTATACCAGTCCCAGGAGATTTATTTTTATTGTAAATATATGATTTAGATAAACCTTATGTAAACATGTACAACATGAACAGTTAAAAGAAAACCACTGTGATTTTAATTTAAACCTGGGCTGAATATTTTGGAAATATTTAATGAAAGTCAGTCACTAAAGTAAAAATAAAATTTAAATTTAAAATATGCAAAATTGAGGAAGTATAAAATGCTATAAATATTTGGAAAATATAAAAGTACTCAATATTTAATATTGAATTGCTTTTCCTGCATTTGTAAACTCTTATTCTACTTCATGGGAATGCAAATCTAAATTATGTATTATGGGTATAGTTTATAAATAAAATATATCCTAATACCTTAATTTGTGACTCAACATCAAAGGAAGACACTTGGACTTAAATCAAAAGATTAACAAATGAATGTTTACTTATGTGTTA
>NW_011494708.1:11945972-11954313 GCF_000754665.1 Bison bison bison | reverse complement strand
AATGAGGCAGATATGAAACACATTTTTTGAGTTTTATGTTTATGTGACCTTTTAGTTAATCAGCTAAACAACTGCATTGCTTACTTTGGATAAAAATAGCTTTTACTATAAATGTTCAAGAGCTGACAGCTCTTTTGGTCTCCTTATGCCTCTGTCTCTATTTCTGTCTCTTTCCATCTTTCTATTTCTTTCTCTCCATCTAGTTATATATAGAGAGGGATATAGTATTTGTATACACAGAGATGAATCCCACACATATGAAAATATAGTCAACTTTTTCATGCTATCAGAATTTGCTTGAGTATTTTGCTTAGGAAAAAAAATCACATAAGTGACTGTTTCCTATTGTAATTAATGTGTAAACTGCAAAGTTTCTATTAATGCATAATTAAATTGAGCTGGCACTCATAATAACATATTCAAATTATATACTGTAGATGAGTCAACCTTGCTATTACATTAATTAGTTATAAACTTATATGGAACAACTTGGAGCTTGATAGCATCTATAATGCTAGCAAAGATCAATTGGTTTTATCATGAATGTTGCTGACCATTTTTCAGAAATGCTATTGTTTCTTCAGATAAATATACATGCTTCAGCTTTCTCATTCATAAAATGGCATAAGCACACTTTGTAGGGCTACTTTGAAGGTTACATGAATTAATTTATGTAAAGTATTTAGACACTGTACTTAGTAAGCACTATATGTGCTAGATTCATTATTATAATTATTACTATTACTATTATTTTAATGCGGGAACATAGTACACAATATGTACCTTAGTAGATATTCAGAGAAAAAAGTCTGAGTGAAAGTTTTGACTTCTTGTTCTTTCAAATATATGGTATTCTAGATCCAGCCTCAAAGTCTGTACATCTAAAAAAAGAAAAAAATGATGTGTAGAAATGTACATCTTCATACAGAACCAAAACATGTTAAAGAGGGAGAGTCCCATTTGTTTTTGTGGTTTGACTTCTTTAAAGCTTAGACAGACCTCATTTTTATTCCTCTTACTATGTAATGTTGAAGAAGGCATAAGTTACTTTTTATATTACTCCTCCTGAGATTAAAAAAAATAACAATTTTCATTTTTAAGTGTCTTTTGTAATGCTTCAAAATATTGAGAAGTGTACTAATCAAAATACCAGGAACAGCTACATTTCTGTGACCCCCTTGTCTATGTTTATGGTGGAAACATTGGAACTTGTTTTGCTTCCAATCAGTTCCTTCTGCTTTGGTTCTGAGTTGAATCTGAACTAATATTTGTACAATATTCTACCATTTTATCACTGCTGATGTTTTGTCTACATAATTTTCCTCCATAGGCTCCAGTAGCTGTAATCATTCCTCTACCCTGGGAGTTGTAGACTTCTCTTTCTTCTAGTGTTTGTCTCTCCAACAAAGCTATATTCCCCAGTAACAAAGCCCTGGTAAATCCACAGTTCTGTTGCACATATCTTCTTGTCTCCATCTTTGTTCACTGTAGGAAATTATTGCATCAAATGACTTGCCAAAATTCAGGCAAAAACAAAAAGTAGCAGTTACTGAAAAAGTGAAAAACTATTTTATAAATGCTTAAGTGTTAGATAATTTTTTTAACTTTTAACAGGTAAAGAAAATGATATTATTATGAACAGTTCATGAATTAAAAATCTAGGGTAGGAGATAGGTTGCTAAACCTATTTAATATTGATTTTAAAATTTAAAATTTCCAAATTTAATCTTGATTTTTAAATAGTTTCTGAGAATATTTTCATTCCATGATGCATATAATAATCACATATACTCATATGCCTGAACCTATTATTTTCCTTTTTATTTGTTTGTGTTTGTTTTTTCCAGCCACACTATGTGAAGTGCTTAATTGTATTTGAGACTCATTTAAAAAAATCATTTGTAATATCTTCCCTTATTATTGGATAGTACACACGTGAAAACTCACTTGGAGCACTTGCTTCCTGAATCTCAAGAGGAAAACAACTGTAATTTGAAGGAGTCTTGTGATTCTCTCACTCCAACTCCTATTTCCTGATAAAAATTATAACTAAACTATAATATTTTAATTCCAATATATATCTATACCTATATCACTACGATGTTGTGCGATCAAAAGAATTCAGTAGAAGGTGAAAAGGCACAGTAAATCATATATGTATTGCTCAAACCATATTAACCAGGTGTGCATTTGTCAGTTGGTTACTGAATGATGTCCTCTTAAAAGATGTATTCATGTCCTCATCCCCAAAACCTGTAAATATTACCTTACATGGCAAAAGATATAATTACATTAAGAATCTTGAAAAGGGAGGCTTATCCTAGATTATCCCAGTGAGTTCTACATGCTATCAGATGCATCCCTACAAGACATTCAAAAGAAATACACAAAACAAAATGTAATAAGAAGACAAAGGCATAGATTACAGTGATGGCAGCCACCAGCAGCTAGAAGAGTCAAGAACAGTCACCCCTAGACTCCCTGGAGGTAATGTGGCCCTGCCAACACTTTGATTTTGGCCATTCTGGCAATATTTAACTCTGAATACTCATTGGAAGCACTGATGCTGAAGCCGAAGCTCCAGTACTTTGGCCACCTGACTGCGAAGAGCCGACTCACTGGAGAAGACCTTGATGCTGGGAGAGATTGAGGGCAGGAAGAGAAAGGGTGACAAAGATGAGATGGTTGGATGGCATCACTGACTCGATGGACATGAGTTTGAGCAGGCTCTGGGAGTTGGTGATGGACAGGGAAATCTGACTTGCTGCAGTCCACTGGGTCACAAATTGTCAGAAACAACTTAGCAACTGGGTAACAATTCTGAGAGTACTCATTTGGACTCCTCACTGCCAGTGTGCTGAAATATTGTTTAAGCTACCGACTTTGTGATAAATTTGTTATAACAGCCATTGGAAACTAGTACAATCTCTAATAAGTTTAGCAAGAGCTTAAGAAAGCCCAAGCAATGTGCACAAAGATGGCAGTGACAGTAAAAGTCTCTAAAGTGTCCTCCCCATTGGAGAAGCAACCTCACATTTCCTTGTTTCCTCAGCATGTTACTGGTTATTATTACTGCTGCTCTGCCTCCAGTGACTCACCTCAAAATCTTCCCTTTAGTTTTGCATCCTCCTGATTCTTTCATGTTTTATGGTTAAACACTTGCTTTTCCCCTCATTATAAGTAATGATGAAAATCCAGTCACAGGTTTTACCAAGATTTCTCTAAGGCTGGATCAAAGTGTTTTACAGGGTCAGCATTCTTGGTGTTTCATATCCCCAGTAGGGGAGGTTTAGACCTGGATGAAATCTACTTCTTCACCTAGGTTCAAATTCAAGTTCCACTAATTACTCAATATGTGACCTCCAACAATTTAATTAACCTCCGGAGTTGTGATTTTCTTATCCATAAATCCAAGATATTATCAACTTCACCAGTTAGTTATGAGCATTATAGATCAAGTAAGTAAAATGTCAGGCAAATGGAACTTAAAAAACTGAAAAATTTGTTCTTTCTCTCTACATTTGTCCAGCTTTGTTCTTCCCTGATGCAAGACAAACTGCAGCCTCGTATGCCTGCCCATTTTGCTTAGATGAGGAGGTGTTTTAGGCAAGTACTTGGATTCATCAACATGAATTTATATGTTCCTCTTTGTCAGAGCAAATGAGAAGTTCATGCTTTATGAGAAAAGACAGTTGTCTGAGTCATTTTTAAATTTTCTCCTTCAGACAATACTAAGAAATAAACATACATTACTTAACACTGGTTTTACCCATTATGCTGGCTAACTTCCTGACCTTGAATTGCGTCAGGCAAACTGAAGAGTTTAAAACGCGTCCCCACCTTCACCCTGGTTTGAGTACGGGAATAGAAACGAAAAGGGGCTTCCAAAGTGGCGCAGTGGTAAAGAATCTGCCTGCCTGTGCAGGAGAAACAAGAGATGGGGTTTCGATCTCTGGGTCAGGAAGATTCCCTGGAGTAGGAAATGGTAACCAGCTCCAGTATTCTTGCCTGGAGAACCCCAAGCACAGTGGAGCCTAGCAGGCTACAGTCCATGGGTGCGCAAAGAATCAGACATAACTCAGTGTGAGCGTGCACGTACACACACACACACACACACATACACACACACAGAAAAAAAGAAGCCTCCATAAACAGTTTCCAGGGACAAAATCTTGTTTTATTTTCTCCTCTTGGAACTGGGAGGTGGAAAATTGGAACTGGGAGGTGGACTTTTTCTGCCTCTAACAGAGATATTAGAAAGTAACACATATGCAGAATTTCTGTTAATAACATTAAAGGTTAGTTTATGCCCTTGTCAAAACTTAAACAAATTATCTCTTGAGGATGAAATAACACCAGCTTTGCTGTCCCAGGGGATTTTATCAAGTTTATTTTGATTTTTCCAGTGTGCTAGCAGAATTTCCATATGGCTAGTGGCCAAGAGCTCTCTCTGGTGCTGTAGGCAAGATTTTCAGTATCCTTCCTGCTCTGGACTGTTTGTGATTCTTATCGTCCTAGGGAAAACAAAAAACAGAAAAACGTCTTCTAAAGGACAGTAAGTGGGAGCTTTTGGCAGCTTTTCTCTGAATTAATTCTTTGCAATCTGGCTCATTTACAGTTTCCAGTACAACTTGAATATTGTTACAGATTGCTTTTTTGACTCTGAAATCCTCTGGAGTTTGGTTATCACATTTGAGGTTGCTGGCTGACATCTTCTCCTGGGGGTCATGCAAACTCTGGAAGCAAACATGTCCAAAATGGAAATCGCATTGTACAGAGATAACTAACAATTCTAAGGGGAATAAGAAAAAGGTTCCAGATAGAGGCCACAGAGTAACAAGTAAAATTTTCAAAGAGATGGAGTTCTGCTGACTGGGATAGTTGCAGTTGGTTGATGTGAATGATAATTTTAAAGCAAACCTCAAAGAGCAAACTTTGACTAAACTGACAGAAGGTATTTGATTCTGTATGGATGTGAGAGTTGGACTATAAAGAAAGCTGTGCACTGAAGAATTGATGCTTTTGAACTGTAGTGTTGGAGAAGACTCTTGAGAGTCCCTTGGACTGCAAGGAGAGCCAACCAGTCCATCCTAAAGGAGATCAGTCCTGGGTGTTCATTGGAAGGACTGATGTTGAAGCTGAAACTCCAATACTTTGGCCACTGATGCAAAGAGCTGACTCTTTGAAAAGACCCTGATGCTTGGAAAGATTGAGGGCAGGAGAAGGGGGCAACAGAGGATGAGATGCTTGGATGGCATCATTGACTCAGTGGACATGGGTTTGGATGAACTCCGGGAGTTGGTGATGGGTAGGGAGGCCTGGCGTGCTGCAGTTCATAGGATTGCAAAGAGTCGGACACGACTGAGTGACTGAACTGAACTGAACTGAAGAAAGGAATAGGATGCTAAGATTCAGTGGTGAAAATATTCAAGGGGTGTTGGGAGAACAGAGAATAGTCAAATTTGGAAAGGAAAAAAAAAGTGAGTTCTTAAATGGTTTCTTTAAACAGGAATAAAGCCCCACATGAGCTTAGCATTCAAAATTCTCCTTAGTTTTGCATGTAATTCTTTGTCCTGGCAGATATATTTGGCTTATCCTGTCTTGTTTATTTTCTAACTCTACCAGAATGCTCAAAGCTCAATAAAATTTTCCTCATATTATTTGTCTTACAATATTTTGTTACATTTTATCCTTTTCCAATATATTAATACATTCAGTCACTTTAATTTTAAAAATCTTACTTTTCACTGACATAGTTTTTGTTTGTTAAACCTCAGGTTCAGCAAGTCTGACTTATTGCAAAGCTCCACTTTAGCACTGGTCTAGAGTCGGACTTGACTGAGCGACTTCACTTTCACTTTTCAGTTTCATGCACTAGAGAAGGAAATGGCAACCCATTCCAGTGTTCTTGCCTGGAGAGTCCCAGGGATGGGGAGCCTGGTGGGCTGCCTTCTATGGGGTCGCACAGAGTCGGACACGACTGAAGTGACTTAGCAGCAGCAGTGGTAGACGGGCTTCCCTTGGTTCTCAGCTGGTAAACAATCCGCTTGCAATTTGGGAGACCAGGGTTGGATCCCTGCCTTGGGAAGAGCCCCTGGAGAAGGGAAAAAATACTCCAGTATTCTGGCCTGGAGAATTCCATGGACTGTATAGTCCATGGGGTCACAAAGAGTCTGACTTGACTGAGCGACTTTCACTTTCACTTAGCAGTAGATTGCATCCTCACTCTCCAACCCCTTGAATCTTCAGTTGGGAGCTTTGTAATCCATGTTTCAAAGGGCTGTGATCAACCAGCTCTGTGTTACTGCATTCATTACTGTTATTCATGCTGCAAATATATAGATTAGAGAAGTCTAAATGTGTTTTTAAATGCACTGAGCTTTTTGTCTCAGAAAAGGACAAACATCACAGTAGCTCTGTTGCTGAGAGTTGTTACCTTGGAGAAGCTGGGTCAGCCCTCTGAGTCTCCAAACACTCGGTAATCTCTCCACTTGACATGATCCCATTAATCAAGCTTCAGTTAGGTTCCCTAGCACTTCAGAGCTGAATTCAGCTGTGTACTTGAAGCTTGATGGCTTGTCCTTAGTTATTCCATGGATACCATGACCACTTTGCTTTTGCAGTCAGCAAGAAGCGGTAGATACAGAATTAAGGTTTCTGGGGTTAAGTGAAATGATCTGCATGTCACAATTTATCATACTGTTCTGACTGAATTTAAATGAAATATAGACAATTAAATTGTTTTCACAGAAATTTTGAGGGACAAGCAAAAGAAAAAGTAGCTTTATATAAACAATTCTAAAGTTGACCATATAAAACCATTCTATCTATAAGCATAGATTTCATACTGATGGTTAGAATTGTATAATATTTTATTATGCCAATTTTTAATAAGCTTTAGTGCTATAGTAAGGAAATTGATAACTTTAGGCATAACACGATGAGGTTTTTAATTTTCACAGTATTAAAAATAAACAAAAATTGTAGGGGAGAAGTTGACAAATGGACAATTCTGAGTCTGTCATAGACATAAATTTTCAGAATATTGTGACTCTTATTTTTATTATTCAATTTATGTTTCTAGAATTTTTTTCTTTCTGATGAGTTTCTCTGAGATATATATGTATATATAGATAGATAGATATACATACAAACACACACACAATATTTAGTTCATATTCTGCTATAGGTTTAAATTTCAAATTCTTATGAAAAAAGATGTTTTAAAATTCATATTTTTTCTATCTTTGAAATATTTGATACAGATTTAAAGTTCGTCTTTGAAAACTGAAGTTCTGTTGTATTAAGAGCAGTATGCCAGGGCGACGTAAAGATAGTCAAGTTTTTCTTGGACTCACATTTTTCATACTATCTAAGCATTTGTCATTTCATTCTAATAATGGAAAAATAAAGAAAAATTTGTTCCAGAAGTCTGTTGTTTATTTTATGTAGAGAAGTATAAAAAAATATGGGCAATACTCCTAAATTTTGTTATGGGATATTTGAAAAGGATGTACATACAGTCACCTTGAATAAAGTCAGTTAATATTGATTACAGTATTTTATCAAAGAACCTAAGTTTTCTGTTTGCGTGAAGGCATTACATAGTTTTATAAACTAAAATCACATGGTAAATAAATAAGTTTAGATTCATGTTTAAATAAGTAGATTAGTAACTTAATGACTCATTTTTGCCTGATCAAGCATGTCAGTGCTGACTCCAATCCAATTTGAAGACAAGATGACTAAAAAATAGTCATTTTCTTAACTTGTTTATTGACTAGTGTAGCTTCGTTTACTATATTCCTATTTACTTTATGTAAGTATAGATGTGTTCTTGTCTTTATTTCATATTTTTTAAACAAATTATATTCTGATTGATTCAAAATAGCTACAATGAAGCTTATAGTATTTTTTTTTCTGTGTCCAAGATGGAAAAAAATAAATTATCATCAAGATAACATTATTTTTAGAAAATTCAGTGGAATTTCTACTTTATTATATGCAAGTAATATACACAGGAATCCTTTCTTCATGAAAATATCAATGACCTAAAAGTCATATGTGTGTATGTGTATACCTTTGGTTTGATTTCTGTTTTTGTTAGTTTTTAAGCTGCCATCCAAATTTATCTGATATATCTCAGTTGCTTCTTTTGGCAAGAACACTGGAGTGGGTTGCCATTTCCTTCTCCCATGCATTAAAGTGAAAAGTGAAAGTGAAGTCGCTCGGTCGTGTCTGACTCTTTGCGACCCCATGGATTGCAGCCTACCAGGCTCCTCCGTCCATGGGATTTTCCAGGCAAGAGTACTGGAGTGGGGTGCCATCGCCTTCTCCGAAG
>NW_011494708.1:11936788-11945872 GCF_000754665.1 Bison bison bison | reverse complement strand
TAAGGTACAGAAGAAAAGAAGCTTTGTAACAATAGGATTGGAGGCAGTAACTGTTTTTTGTAGAGGCATTATCCAAGTATCATTATTTGAATAAGGAGTCTAATACTTTATTTCTTCTCTTATATTACAAATATTTTCCATTGCTCTGTGTTATTTGAACTTATTTTTTTCTTTTTCTAAAAAAATCATTTTGTGTGCTCCTTTTGCTTCGTCTTTCTATGACAACCATAAAGGAACTATTAATATACCACAAGTATCTCTGCTATACCTTTTGCAAATGTCCTTTGTTTGTAATGTGTGATTTCTGGTTTTGCAGGCTGTGAAGGTGGATGAATATGGATAATGTTTATTATGGCTCTACGCTTCATGTTGCTTACCTAACTTGCAAATGCATTGTGAGGATTAATGCTTATTTAAAGTACCTTACTATTGCACTTTCCATTAGAGAGAATGGCTCATACACATTACAAAAATCACCCAGTGGAAATAAAATTATACATACACTTACAATCCTCTGAACTTGCAGTAGGGTACATTTTAATGAGACAAACACTTCTATAGCTATGCTGCAGTATTCTTAGTGATCAAAAAGAAGCTGTTAAAATGCCACAAGGAGAAGAATTTAAGAGAAAAATGCAGGAAGCTTTTCATAATTATGGGTATTAGACAAATAGCATTTAAAAAACACTAAGTTACCTGCATTGGATTATATAGTCAGTCAACCTTATAAAAACAGATACTGAGAAAAAAAAATGCCTATATAGCTGATTTCCCCAGATAATGAATGCTATCTTTCCATTATAAACAGTAAATTTAATAGATCATAAAACTACACTAATAATCAGATATTGTGCCTTTTGGCCCCAGATTTGCCACCTAGTGACTACTAAAAGTCTCATATAAAAAAGTAAAAACCCTAGCCAACCCAATCCTCACTTGAATATATTTGCTTCTTGCTATTTAGATACCCAATAAAATACATTTTCTCAATCTATTATTTTCTATCCTAGAAATAAAATTTGTTGTTGTTGTTTAGTCACTCAGTTGTGTCCAACTTTTCACGACCACATGGACTGTAGCCTGCCAGGCTCCTCTGTCCATGGGATTCTCCAGGCAAGAACACTGGAATGGGTTGCCATTCCCTTCTCCAGGGGAACTTCCTGCCCCAGGGATGGAACCTGAATCTCCTTCATTGCAGGTAGATCCTTTACCACTGAGCCATCTGGAATAATACTGTTTTATTAATGCTGATTTCTAAAATTTAGCTGTTTTAATGAAATAAAATGTTGAGTTCAATGCTCCCATAGTTTTCTACTTGGTTCCTGGCTGACATGACTATTCTCATGAATCTCCTGGACTGCACTGTGAGCTGCTGCTACTGCTGCTAAGTCGCTTCAGTCATGTTTGACTCTGTGCAACCCCATAGACGGCAGCCCACCAGGCTCCCCCCGTCCCTGGGATTCTCCAGGCAAGAACAATGGAGTGGGTTGCCATCTCCTTCTCTAATGCGTGACAGTGGAAAGTGAAAGTGAAGTCACTCAATCGTGTCTGACTCTTAGTGACCCCAGGGACTTCAGCCTACCAGGCTCCTCCATCCATGGGATTTCCCAGGCAGGAGTACTGGAGTGGGGTGCCATTGCCTTCTCTAACTGGAAAGTAAAATCATAGTAAGGCAGTTCCTCTCCAGGCACTTTTCCAGTGCTCTCTGCATTGTTTCTGACTGGCCAGAGACCCCGCCCTGAAACAGTCTCTTAAATCTGTGATTGAATTGGGTTAGTCTGCATGTATATCTGAGTTAAGTCTTGATACATTACCTTTTCTCAAGAACTCTGGACTTGGACAAGAAAAAGGATGCTGCCTATCAGTCGCTCTGCAGTGACTTAAACAGTAAGATGTAGAACTCATGAGCTCTGGGTCAGTCATGTTTTCCCCCTTGTAAAGTAAACTAGCTGCTAAACAGTCAGAGAGGATGACAAAATATCGCATGAGGAAGAGATGATTAAAAGAATGAGAACAGTTGCTCCTGAACTGCAGCCTGCCTTTTTCACAGCCTGGTTGTTCCACATTTCTCTGAGTTTATGAACCATACATTCCATACTTAGCCTGAGGGAAATGTAACTCTTTTGTTCCTTAAACAACTAACAACTTCAAGAGCATTTGTCACTTTCTGGGTCATTTAAATGTACAGGTGGCTTCAGGGTAGGATACTTTGCTCTTGTAAACTACTCATCATTAAATACAGGTGTTAATTCACAGTATATATTCAACAGATGTTTGTTGAATGACTTAATAAGCATGTCCACCTCTCTATTTTTATTCTCCTTGGCCCAGCATTACCTTAGTTACCTAGAATGAGCATAATAATGATTGACTTCATTGATTGTTTAAATTAATTTATTTGTTTTAATTGGAAGCTAATTACTTTACAATATTGCAGTGGTTTTTACCATACATTGACATGAACAGCCATAGGTGTACATGTGTTCACCATCTTGAACCCCCATCCCACCTCCTTCCTCATCCCATCCCTTAGGGTCATCCCAGTGCACTGGCCCTGAGCACCCTGTCTCATCCATCGAACCTGGGCTGGCGATCTGTTTCACATATAATAATACACATGTTTCAATGCTATTCTCTCAAATCATCCCACCCTTGCCTCTCCCACAGAGTCCAGAAGTCTCTTCTTTACATCTGTGTCTCTTTTGCTATCTCACATATAGGGTCATCATTACCATCTTTCTAAATGCTATATATATATATATATATATATATGTTAATATACTGTATTGGTGTTTTTCTTTCTATTACCATCTTTCTAAATGCTATATATATATATATATATATATATATATGTTAATATACTGTATTGGTGTTTTTCTTTCTGACTTACTTAACTCTGTATAATAGGCTGCAGTTTCATCCACCTCATTAGAACTGATTCAAATGAATTTTTTACAATAGCTGAGTAATATTCCATCGTGTATATGTACCACAGCTTTCTTATCTATTCATCTGTTGATGGACATCTAGGTTGCTTCCCTGTCCTAGCTATTGTAAACAGTGATGCAATGAACACGGGGGTACACATGTCTCTTTCAATTCTGGTTTCCTTGGTGTGTATGCTCAGCAGTGGGATTGCTGGGTTGTATGGCAATTCTATTTCCAGTTTTTTAAGGAATCTCCACACTGTTCTCCATAGTGGCTGTACTAGTTTGCATTCCCACCAACAGTGTAAGAAGGTTGGCTTTTCTCTACACCCTCTCCAGCATTTATTGTTTGTAGACTTTTTGATAGCAGCCATTCTGACCGGCATGAGATCGTACCTCATTGTGGTTTTGATTTGCATTTCTCTGATAATGAGTGATGTTGAACATCTTTTTGTATGTTTGTTAGCCATCTGTATGTCTTCTTTGGAGAAATGTCTGTTTAGTTCTTTGGCCCATTTTTTGATTGGATTGTTTATTTTTCTGGAATTGAGCCACATGAAATGCTTGTATATTTTTGAGATTAATTCTTTGTCAGTTGCTTCATTTTTTATTATTTTCTCCCATTCTGAAGGCTGTCTTTTCACCTTGCTTATCGTTTCCTTCATTGTGCAAAAGCTTTTAAGTTTAATTAGGTCCCATTTGTTTATTTTTGGTTTTATTTCCATTACTCTGGGAGGTGGGTCATAGACAATCATGCTATGATTTATGTCAGTGAGTGTTTTGCTTATGTTTTCCTCTAAGAGTTTTATAGTTTCTGGTCTCACATTTAGATCTTTAATCCATTTTGAGTTCATTTGTGTGTGTGATGTTAGAAAGTGTTCTAGTCTCATTCGTTTACAAGTGGTTGACCAGTTTTCCCAGCATCACTTGTTAAAGAGATTGTCTTTTCTCCATTGCATATTCTTGCCTCCTTTATCAAAGATAAGGTGTCCACAGGTGCGTGGATTTATCCCTGGGCTTTCTATTTTGTTCCATTGATCTATATTTCTGTCTTTGTGCCAGTGCCATACTGTCTTGATGACTATAGCTTCGTAGTACAGTCTGAAGTCAGGCAGGTTGATACCTCCAGTTCCATTCTTCTTTCTCAAGATTGCTTTGGCTATTCAAGGTTTTTTGTATTTCCATACAAATTGTGAATTATTTGTTCTAGTTCTCTGAAAAATACCATTGGTGTCTTGATAGGGATTGCATTTAATCTATAGATTGCTTTGGGTAGTATACTCATTTTCACCATATTGATTCTTCTGATCCATGAATATGGCATATTTCTCCGTCTATTTTGTGTCATATTTGATTTCTTTCATCAGTATATTTTATAGTTTTCTATATATAGGTCTTTTGTTTCTTTAGGTAGATTTATTCCTAAGTATTTTATTCTTTTCATTGCAATGGTGAATGGAATTGTTTCCTTAATTTCTCTGTTTTCTCATTGTTAGTGTATAGGAATGCAAGGGATTTCTGTGTGTTAATTTTATACCCTGCAACTTTATTCATTGATTAGTTCTAGTAATTTTCTGGTGGTGTCTATAGGGTTTTCTATGTAGAAGATCATGTGATCTTCTTTTCCAATCTGGATTTATTATTTCTTCTTTCCCAATCTGGATTCCTTTTGTATCTTTTTCTTCTCTGATTGCTGTTGCTAAAACTTCCAAAATTATGTTGAGTAGTAGTGGTGAGAGTGGGCACCCTTGTCTTATTCCTGACTTTAGGGGAAATGCTTTCAATTTTTTACCATTGAGGACAAGGTTTGCTGTGGGTTTATCACATATGGCTTTTATTATGTTGAGGTATGTTCCTTCTATGCCTGCTCTCTGGAGGTTTTTTTTTTTTTATCATAAATGGATGGTGAATTTTGTCAAAGGCTTTCTCTGCATCTATTGAGATAATCATACTTTTTTTTTAACTTGTTAATGTGCTGTATCACATTGATTGTTTTGCAAATATTGAAGAATACTTTCATCCCTAGGATAAAGTCCACTTGCTCATGATGTATGACATTTTTAATATGTTGTTGGATTCTGTTTGCTAGGATTTTGTTAAGGAATTTTGCATCTATGTTCATCAGTGATATTGGCCTGTATCTTTCTTTTTTTGTGGCATCTTTGTCTGGTTTTGGTATTAGGGTGATGGTGGCCTCATAGAACGAGTTTAGCAGTTTTCCTTCCTCTGAAATTTTCTGGAAGATTTTGAGTAGGATAGATGTTAGCTCTTCTCTAAATTTTTGGTAGAATTATCCTGTGAAGCCATTTGGTCCTGGGCTTTTGTTTGTTGTAAGATTTTTGATTACAGTTTCGATTTCCATGTTTGTGAGGGATCTGTTAAGATTTTCCATTTCTTCTTGGTTCAGTTTTGTAAGGTTATACTTTTCTAAGAATTCATCCCTTTCTTCCAAGTTGTCCATTTTATTGGCATATAGTTGCTGATAGTCTCTTATGATCCTTTGTATTTCTGTGTTGTCTGTTGTGATCTCTCCATTTTCATTTCTAATTTTGTTGATTTGATTCTTCTTCCTTTTTTTTTTTTTTCTTCTTGATGAGTTTGGCTAATGGTTTGTCTGTTTTATTTATCTTCTCAAAGAACCAGCTTTTAATTTTGTTGATTTTTGCTATAGTCTCCTTTGTTTCTTTTTTCATTTATTTCTACCCTGATTTTTATTGTTTCTTTCAGTCTACTAATCCTAGGTTTCTTCATTTCTTCTTTTTCTAGTTGCTTTAGGTGTGGAGTCAGGTTATTTATTTTATTTTTCTCTTGTTTCTTGAGGTAAGCTTGTATTGCTATGAACTTTCCCCTCAGCACTGCTTTTACTGAATCCCATGGGTTTTGGATTATCTTGTTTTCATTTATCTCTATGCATATTTTGATTTCTTTTTTGATTTCTTCTGTGATTTGTTGGTTATTCAGAAGCATGTTGTTTAGCCTCCATATGTTTATATTTTAATAGTTTTTTTTTTTTTCCTGTAGTTGACATCAAATCTTACCACATTGTGATCAGAAAAAATGCTTAAAATGATTTCAATTTTTTTGAATTTACCAAGGCTAAATTTATGGCCCAAGATGTGATCTATCCTGGAGAATGTTCCATATGCACTTGAGAAATTCATTGTTTTGGTGTGAAATGTCCTATAGGTTTGTATTTCCTTGCTAATTTTCTGTTTAGTTGCTATATCCATAGGTGTGAGTGGGGTAAGAGAGTCTCCCATTATTATTGTGTTACTGTTAATTTCCCCTTTCATACTTGTTAGCATTTGCCTTACATATTATAGTGCTCCTATGTTGGGTGCATGCATATTTGTAATTTCTATATCTTCTTCTTGGATTGATCCTTTGATCATTATGTAGTGTCCTTCTTTGTCTCTTTTCATGGCCTTTATTTCAAAGTCTATTTTATCTGAGTATTGCTACTCCTGCTTTTTTAATCTCCATTTGTGTGAAATATCTTTTTCCAGACCTTCACTTTCAGTCTGTATGTGTCCCTTGTTTTGAGGTGGGTCTCTTGTAGACAGCGTATATAGGGGTCTTGTTTTTGTATCTATTCAGCCAGTCTTTTTCTTTGGGTTGGGGCATTCAACACATTTACATTTAAGGTAATTATTGATAAGTATGATACCATTGCCATTTATTTTGCTGCTTTGGGTTCAAGTTTATAAACCTTTTCTATGTTTCCTATCTAGAGAAGATCCTTTAGCATCTGTTAAAGAGCTGGTTTGGTGGTGCTGAATTCTCTCATCTTTTGCTTGTCTGTAAAGCTTTTAATTTCTCCTTCATATTTGAATTAGATCCTTTCTGGGTATAGTAATCTGGGTTGTAGGTTTTTTTCTTTCATCACTTTAAGTATGTCCTGCCATTCCCTTCTGGCCTGAAGAGTTTCTATTGAAAGATCAGCTATTATCCTTATTGGAATCTCCTTGTGTGTTATTTATTGCTTTTCTCTTGCTGCTTTTAATATTTGCTCCTTGTGTTTGATCTTTGTTAATTTGATTAATATGTGTCTTGGGGTGTTTCACCCTGGGTTTTTCCTGTTTGGGACTCTCTGGGTTTCCTGGACTTGGGTGGCTATTTCCTTCTCCATTTTAAGGAAGTTTTCAACTATTATCTCCTCAAGTATTTTCTCATGGCCTTTCTTTTTGTCTTCTTCTGGGACTCCTATAGTTCAAATGTTGGGGCATTTAACATTTTCCCAGAGGTCTCTGAGGTTGTCCTCATTTCTTTTAATTCTTTTTTCTTTTTTCCTCTGCTTTATTTATTCCAACCATTCTATCTTCCACCTCACTTATCCTATCTTATGCCTCAGTTATTTTATTGTTGGTTCCCTTCAGAGTGCTTTTGATCTCAGTTATTGCATTATTCACTATTGATTGACTATTTTTTATTTCTTCTAGATATCTGTTAAACATTTCTTGCATCTTCTCAATTCTTGTCTCTAGTCTATTTATCTGTAACTTCATTCTGTTTTCAAGATTTTGGATCATCTTTACTCTCATTATTCTGAATTCTTGTTTAGGTAGACCCCCTATATCCTCCTCTTTTGTTTGGTTTGGTGGGCATTTGTCATGTTCCTTTACCTGTGGAATATTTCTCTGCCTTTTCATTTTCTTTAGATTGCTGTGTTTGGGACGGCTTTTCTGTATGCTGGAAGTTTGTGTTTTCTCTTTATTCTGAAGGTTGCTCCCTGTGGGTGGGTTTGGACTAGTGGCTTGTCAAGGTTCTCTGGTTAGGGAAGCTTGCATTGGTGTTCTGGTAGGTGGAGCTGGGTCTCTTCTCTCTGGAGTGCAATGAAGTGTCCAATAGTGAGTTTTGAGGTGTCTATGGGTTTGGTGTGATTTGGGGCAGCCTATATTTTAATGTTCAGGGCTATCTTCCTGTGTTGCTGGAGAATTAGTGTGGTATGTCTTGCTCTGGAACTTGTTGGCTCTTGGGTGGAGCTTGGTTTCAGTGTAGGTATGGAGGTTTTTCGACGAGCTCTTGTCAATTAATGTTCCCTGAAGTCAGGAGTTTTCTGGTGTTCTCAAGTTTTGGATTTAAGCTTCCTGCCTCTGGCTTTCAGTCTTGTTCTTACAGTTGCCTCAAGACTTCTTAATCCATACAACACAGATGATAAAACATCTAGGTTAATGGCAAAATGATTATCCACAATGAGGGACACCCAGAGAGTTTCACAGAGTTACATGGAGAAGAGAAAAGGGAGGAGGAAGATAGAGGTGACTAGAAGGAGAAGAGGGGAAGTCAAAAGGCTAAAGATAAATCTAGCCAGGAATCAATTCCCTATGTGCTCTCCACAGTCTGGAACACTCAGAGAGGTTCATGGAGTTACATAGAGAAGAGAAGGGGGAGGGAGGAGATAGAGGTGACCTGGGGGAGAAAGGGGAGATTCAAAAGGGGAGAAAGCAATCAAGCCAGTAATCACACCCCTAAGTAAAAATGAGTACTGAGGATTAACTTCTTAAAGGTACAAAATTGATAACAAATACAAAAAAGAAAAGATTAAAAATCTGGAGTAGAATTTGTAGAATTTGCTTAGTTATGTTTGATTCTTTGTGACCTCATGGAGTATATAGTCCATGGAATTCTCCAGGCCAGAATACTGGAGTGGGTAGCCTTTCCCTTCTCCAGGGGATCTTCCTAGAGTAGAGGTTAGACTCTCAAAACACGAAATCAATCACAAAAATTATAAAATATATATATATGAAATTTGCTTTAAAATAGGGTCTTTTTTTTTTGCAAGGTATAGTAGGTTATAAAAATGAAAATTAAAGGAGTAATAAAGAACTTAAAAATTAAAAAATTAAAAATGATAATTATAAAATATATCTAGGAATTTCTCTGGAGCTGTTGAGGGCAGTGTGGGGTCAGTTCAGTTTCAGATAGTTCCTTGTTCCAGCTAATAGTTCTTCTCAAGGTCTATAGGCCCCTTCCAATGCTTTCAGTTCAGTTCAGTTCAGTCACTCAGTCGTGTCTGACTCTTTGCGACCCCATGAATTGCAGCATGCCAGGCCTCCCTGTCCATCACCAACTCCTGGACTTCACTCAAACTCATGTCCATCGAGTCGGTGATGCCATCCAGCCATCTCATCCTCTGTTGACCCCTTTTCCTCCTGCC
>NW_011494708.1:11928905-11936688 GCF_000754665.1 Bison bison bison | reverse complement strand
CAAAGAAATCCCAGGACCGATCTCCTTTAGAATGGACTGGTTGGATCTCCTTGCAGTCCAAGGAACTCTCAAGAGTCTTCTCCAACACTACAGTTCAAAAGCATCAATACTTTGGCACTCAGCTTTCTTCACAGTCCAACTCTCACATCCATACATGACCACAGGAAAAACCATAGCCTTGACTAGATGGACTTTTGTTGGCAAAGTAATGTCTCTGCTTTTGAATATGCTATCTAGGTTGGTCATAACTTTCCTTCCAAGGAGTAAGCATCTTTTATTTTCATGGCTGTGGTCACCATCTGCAGTGATTTTGGAGCCCCAAAAAATAAAGTCTGACACTGTTTCCACTGTATGCTTAATCAGTGCTAACTATAAGGTTTTAATTTGTTTCACCTATCACATCCGGAGCGGTTCCCTCTTCTATGTCTAGTTTGGCTTCCTCTGTTTGCAAGTCTCTTCAGTGTCTAATTTCCACCCTGACACAAGGGCCAAAGGTGGTCACTTATTTAAGCTCACTTGTTCAGTTGTGCTGTGGGAAGAGAGGAACACTGCAAACAACTGTCACTGGCATGTATGGGGAGTGCTCGCAATGTATGGACCACACTGGGTTTGCCCCAGCTCACGGCATGTGCACTTTCCTGGTCTACACTGCTCAGGTTCCAGGTTGCTCTGCAAGGGAACTGTCCATAGTGGGCCCTGGGTTTTGTGTACTTGCCAGGTCTAAGCTGCTCAGGTTCAGGTTCTCGGGTACTCCACAAAGGTACAGACTTGGTTGGGCATTTTGTGCCCAGGTCTGAGCAGCTCAGGCATCCAGGTGCTTGGTGAGTGCCCTGTCCCAGGTGGGCTGTGTCTTAGTCAGCTTCCCTCTCCTAGCCGCTCAGTTTCCTGGGTGCACCACAAGAGCGCCATCTCAGGTGTGTTTTGTGTCTCCTCTGGGGAGCTGATCTCTGACTGTGACCCTCCTGGCAGATGTCAACCATCCAGGATCCCTGGAAGACTTGGTTAGCAACTGGGAGCCTGCTCACAGTTTGGTGGAGGATGCAGTCACTGGGGCTGAGATTGCCCCTTGCCTTCTGGCTCTTGCTGTCCCCCGCCTGCCTCTCTGCCTCCAGCAGGGGGATGGGCTGGTCCACAGCCGGCTAGCTCCCCTTTGGTATTTGCTCAATCCCTTGTTCTGTGAGCAGGCCAGGCTGTGCCTTAGGTTAGAGCTTTTCATGGTAAAGTTCTCTCTCTTTTTTTTTTTTGAGGGGGGGGGGTGCTATCTCACATTAGCTCCCTCAGATTGTCCTCAGGGTGTTCAGGCCTGGTCCTTACCCTAAGCATGCAACCCACTCCTCCCTGTTCAGCCCCTGCTCACTGGTGGAGGATGTGAGTGTCTGGGCTACTTCTCTGCTGGGAGTTGCAGTTAGCCGCATATTCCATGAGTTTTTTGTTTTTATTATTTTTCCTCCTGGTTATGTTTCCCTCTGAGGTTCCTAAATTCCCCACAGACCCGCCAGTGAGAGGGTTTCCTGGTGCTTGGAAACTTCTCCTCCTTCACGATTCTGTCCCTGGGTTGGGTCTCAATCCCTAACTCTTTTGTCTTTTTGTCTTTTATATTTTGTCCTACCTCCTTATGAAGAGAATAGGCTGTCTTTCTGGGTGCCTGGTGTCCTCTGCCAGAGTTCAGAAGTTGTTTTGTGGAAGTTGTTCAACATTCAAATGAATTTGTGGGGGAGAAAGTGGTCTCCCTGTCCTTTTCCTCCACCATCTTAGGACCGCCCCTTGACCTCATTGATTTTATTTAACATTCTTTAAAGTATTTCTGAATACAACGGATAGTTTTAGAGCAGGCAGCCACATTGATATAGGAAAAGCTTTGTGATCTTTGACAATCAACTGTGTACTTTATTATATTGTCCTGAATAATGCTACTTAATTAATATGGATTATCACAATGTGAGACATGGAAAAGACCTTTAACTTATATAGTTCTACTCACTAATTTTTTTAATTAAGGCGAAAACCAAGAACCAGAGAAATGAGGTGAATTCTTCAAGGTCTCATTATTACTGGTTAAACCAAGGAGAGGAATGAGAATAGATTTCAAATTCCTTGATGATATCCATTATATCAAAACTTCATTTTAAATATCAATATTTCAAATATCAATCAATGTAATGCTGCTGCTGCTGCTAAGTCGCTTCAGTCATGTCTGACTCTGTGCGACCCCATAGATGGCAGCCCACCAGGCTCCCCCATCCCTGGGATTCTCCAGGCAAGAACACTGGAGTGGGTTGCCATTTCCTTCTCCAATGCATGAAAGTGAAAAGTGAAAGTGAAGTCGCTCAGTTGTGTCCGACTCCCAGCCACCCCATGGACTGCAGCCTACCAGGCTCCTCCGTCCATGGGATTTTCCAGGCAAGAGTACTGGAGTGGGGTGCCATTGCCTTCTCCAAATCAATGTAATACCTGTACCTTAATCATTGCTTCTTCATATCATTCATTAGGCTTAATTACATAACACCATGATAAAAATTGTGAGTTCTGTGAGAACCACTTTTACGCCACTTTTCACAAGTGAATATTGTATCTGATATACACATTGCCACTTTTGTGATAGGATGTCAGATGCATACAACTTTAATAGCAAATCACATGATTGATACATTAGTATCATGATGGAACCTTAAGCTTCTTCACAACTCAAAGAGAAAACCTGCAGGCATCTTAAGTCTTCAGTTGGAGTTTTGATAATTGAATATGCCTCTTCATCTGTAATAGGATATAGCAAATTTCTATAAAGCTAGAAAATTCCTTCTTATACTTTTTTCACTCAAATCTTCAGTGTCTTCCAGAGGTGGCTACTTTTTAAAATTCTACACTAGTTTTGAATCTGGCTTCCTCTTTCCTTCATAATGCTTTTGTGTTTCATTTATGTTTGAATATGTCAGTGGTTCATTCCTTTCATTGCCAAGGAGTATTCAGTGATATAACTATATTTCTGTGACTTTATCTTTCTTTGGGTGATGAGACAGTGGGTAATTTCTCTAGTCTCAAATGTAATACCCATAGGGAAATAACTAGAACAGTTATTTGAAGATAACTGTACTCACATGCATTTAAAAAATAGAATTATTTTTAAAGTTTCATGTTCCAAATAGAAGTCTGCATTAAAAATTCTTTAAAAAAAAGAAAGATTGTGTCTATTTCCCTTTAAAAAATAAATTAGATATTAGCTTTGGGAATTAAAGAATAAAACAAATAATTTATTCTTGGTTGGCCTCACAAAACACTTTTTTAAAACATAAGGGCTTTTACTAAGGAAGCAACAATTTTTAATAAACTATTAATTAGAGAACTATATTTGTATACCAAACCCATTTTTTTTTAAAATCTGAGGACCAACTGTAGTCATGTTTTAATATTTTACTATTTATATTAACCCTGCCAGATTTCATTCATGATACCATCCTTAAACACACATACACACACACACACACAGACATAAATACCCTTGCCTTTCCTATGACTACATTTTGTTGATATTTTCAGTTTTTATTCTTCAATAGCCTTTTTATCCCCATTTAGATTATATGTACTCACTTATATTTATATTTTAGTATAAAAATAATATCTATTATGACTAAAACAGAGATTTATTCAACATTAACATATGTGTATCTTCTATTACAATCATAACGTTATATACTGAGTTGTTTCATACCCCAGGTTGTTTACCTTGTCATTCCAGTTAGTCTATTTTTATTACTGCATCACAACAATTCTTTAATGTGAATATTGCTGAAATGCTGACCATATAACAGAATGAGATATCTAGAAAGAGAATGAGTTTTGTTCACTATTCTTTGTATCTCAGTGTCCCCAAAGAAAGAAGATATCCACAGTTGTTTTCTCCAAATTCTCTTCCATAGAATCTTTGATACTTAGAGATGTCATTTTAAGATTTCTGCTTTTAAATTAATGTAATTAGAATATAATTGCCAGTTGTGGAGAAGAATTGTTATATCTGATAGAAACTGCATTTCAAAAGTTGGGAATGTATGTGATTCATGCAATTAGAGAAGTTTCAACAGTGATAGTGTTACTGAGGTCAGCACAGGGATGGATCAGCCAGTAGTAGGATGCCACTGTTGATTGGTGACCTACAGAGAGTGAGTGATATAGAACCCATGCAGAAGCTAGTTTCCTTGTCAGTTGAGCAGGAGGGAGAGTGGGTCACTTTCTAATATATGCAGTTTCCCTTACTGTTTTATTTCCCTGAATTACAGAAGCTATGCTTTATCATCAGAAAAGGCAATGGCACCCCACTCCAGTACTCTTGTCTGGAAAATCCCATGGATGGAGGAGCCTGGTGGGCTGCAGTCCATGGGGTTGCTGCGAGTTGGACACGACTGAGCGACTTCACTTTCACTTTTCACTTTCATGCATTGGAGAAGGAAATGGCAACCCACTCCAGTGTTCTTGTCTGGAGAATCCCAGGGACAGGGGAGCCTGGTGGGCTACTGTCTATAGCGTTGCACAAAGTCGGACATGACTGAGGTGACTTAGCAGCAGCAGCAGCATGCTTTATCATGAGTTGTTAATGTTATGCAAAAGAGTATGACTACCATGCATTTGTGTATGTTTGAAGTGTGTGTGTGGGTGTGAGTGGGTGGGTGAAGTAATGTCACTCAGCTCTCACCCATCATTATCTACTAGAACAGAATTCAGCAAAAATGTTTCTGTATTGAGCTACACATTAAATATTCTCAGCTGGCATATGGTCTCTATTGCAAGAACTCTACTTCTCTGTAATATATTAAATCAGTCATTGACAATACATGAACAGAGGAGTTTTACCCTGTTCATTTTAATAACAAATACAGAAAATTGAACTTAACTGATTTTTATGTGCCATGAATTGTTTTCATTGATTTGATATTTTGTCAAACATTTAAAATGTTTTAGTTCATGGATCAGATTTAAAGCCATGAGTTGTACTTTGTTGATCTCTGTATTAGAACATTTATTTATGTCAAATTGAAATTCAGATTCACTTTTTCTCTATGAAGCTTCAATAAATTCCAGAACTCTTTCTCCAAAAAAATATTTATTTTCTGTTTTGTGTATATTCATGTTTTCTTCTTCACATTATTTTCTTTTCTTTAGATATGTAGCACTCTCTAGTCCATGAAGGTGTGATTAAATTTCTGTAATTAGCTGTATACTATTATATCCTAGTCTAGAGGTCATGATAAATGAATGCTTGGTGCTATTTTGAATACTGGAAAATGTAACATAAAACTCTAGACTTACAGCATCACTTTAAAATTTTGAGCATCTGGCTTTATCATGTAGCAATAGTTGGCTGGAGCTGAGTAACAGCTGTCAATTTGGAAAGTGCATTTGATTTCATATTTATCACCATCTCCTCTGCTAACTATTTGGCATAAGATAATTCTTAGATGGCTCCCATGAATCTGTGTGGGACCTGTGAATATAATGGGACAATAACTCTGATACTTGACGCATGATTGCATGATTACATCATGTGATATAGAAATGTACTGTAGCCAATTGAAGCCTTGCTGACTTGGAAGAAGCCTCAGTGTTGTCAGAGGACCATGTAGTAAGGATCTCTTGTGGCCTCTAAATCCTTAGAATAACCCTGACACCAAATTTGGTCTCTGTACCTTGATGCCAAATTAAATCTCAGAAACAGATATTTAGGGCAAATAAATGGGGAAAAGATGGAGACAGTGACAGATTTTACTTTCTTGGGCTCCAAAATCACTGCAGACAGTGACTGCAGCCATGAAATTAAAAGACACTTGCTCCTTGGAATAAAAGCTATGACAAAACTAGACAATGTATTAAAAAGCAGAGACATCACTTTGCTGACAAAGGTCTGTCTAGCCAAAACTATGGTTTTCCCAGTAGTCAGGTACAGATGTGGGAATTGGACAGTAAAGAAGGCTGAGAACCAAAGAATTGATGCTTTCAAACTGTGGTGCTGGAAAAGACTCTTGAGAGTCCCTTGGACAACAAGGAGATCAAACTAGTCAATCCTAAATGTAATCAACCATGAATATTCATAGAAAGGTCTAATGCTAAAGCTGAAACTCCAATACTTTGGCTACCTGATGCAAAGAGCCAACTCATTGGAAAAGACCCTGATGCTCAGCAAGATTGAGGGTAGGATAAGAAGAGGACAACAGAGAATGAGATGGTTGGATGGCGTCACTGACTCAATGGACATGAGTTTCAGCAAACTCTGGATGATAGTGATGGACAGGGAAGCCCTGCGTGCTGCCATCCATGGGGTCATAAAGATTTGGACACAGCTTAGCGACTGAACACAGCAACAAGAAAAGAATAGCTTTATTGCTTTACCAAGCAAAGGGGTCCCAGAGGGCAAATGCCCTTAAAGCTGTGTGTCCCAACCCAGGTAGGTTTGTGAAGAAGTTTATAGTCAAGGAGGTGGATTTGCTGATAAGAATTGAGGTGCATGAGGGGCCCTCATTTCTACAATCTGGAAATCATCTGACATCACGTGATGATGGGTGAGTTGTGACGTTCTCTGGGATGAAGTGTGCTTCAAGACATAGTTAACATCTTGCATTTGGTGGGTGTTTTAGTTCTGCAGAAGAGTTCTGCATACCATCTGAAAGATGGTATGTGTATCCCTTGAGGGGGAACAAGGACCCTGCCCTCAAGACTGTATTATTGTTTCTTGGCAGTACCTCCCTCTTCTCTGCTTCCCCTCCCTTCCCTGATTAGCAACTGTTTGAATGTGCTCTTTGGAACTCAGGAAAGGAAATGCAGAAAGGCTTCTGAGTCCAGGAGCCCCATAAGATCCTGCTCAGTTTCAGTCTCAGCCAACAGCTAGCAAGAAAACAAGCACTCTTAGTCCTACAATCCCAAGAAACTTACCATCCTGAATAAATTTAGAAGAGGCTGCTGAGCCTCATACAAGATTACAACCCCATCTGTTACTTTGATTTCAGCCTGGTGAGACCCACACAAAGGATTCAGTTAACCTCTGCCTGAAACTCCAAGAAAACCTTGAAATAAGAAATTTGTGTCATTTTAAGCTCCTAAGTTTGTGGCTGGGCTTCCCTGATAGTTTAGTTGGTAAAGAATCCATCTGCAATGTAGGATACCCTAGTTTGATTCCTGGATGGGGAAGATCTGCTGGAGAAGGGGATTCTCTTGTGGCTAAGCTGGTAAAGAATCCACCTGTATTGCAGGAGACCTGGGTTAGGAAGATCCCCTGGAGAAGGGAAAAGCTACCCACTCCAGTATTCTGGCCTGGAAAATTGAATGGACTGTATAGTCTATATCACAAAGAGTCGGACATGACTGAGCAACTTTCACTTTCAAGTTTGTGGTCACTTGTTATGCAGGAATAGAAAACTAACAGGCTATCACTTTACATAAGCACACTTTATGGATAAAGATCCACTTAGCCTGAGAATGCCTAATAAGGTAAACTTAACCTATTTCAACTGCCTCAAGGTTCTCTACTTTATAAACAGTGACAAACTACTTGGAATTATCTGAAGACTTTTTTTTTTAAATTTCAAAATTGGTAGAATTTGAAATAGTCGAGTATTCTGTACTAAATAGCAGAAACTGTAAGTGATTCAAGAGGGCTATTAAATAACTACCTCCTCTGAGTAAAACTGTTAAATTATTCTAGACTCAGGTCTACCTAATATGCCTGTTAATTACTCTCAAAGCAGTGGAGATGAATATGATTGGAAAAGAGGAAACAGTGCTGTTTTGTTTTGTTTTTTTC